>NW_009260395.1:1164394-1210372 GCF_000687185.1 Egretta garzetta | reverse complement strand
CGGCGCCGGAGGAGGGGGGCGCCCTGGGGAGAGCCCCTTCTGCACCCAGGGGAGCCGGGCTGCGGCTCCCACTCTGCGGGAGTGGCAGAAAGCAACCGGGAGCTTGGTTTTGAGTGACAGCCACCTGAGTTCATGTGTTTTGCCTCTCGTAGTGGCATTGATCCCCTTGGTATTTCCCTTATTACGTGCTTCTGTGCTTACACCTTTGGAAAGAGCCAGGGTCGGTCTTCTTTACACGCTCTCTTCAGATACATGTATACATTGATGACACCACCCCCACTCCCAGGCCTTCTCTAGGCTAAACTGCCCCTGCTCTCAGCCTTTCCTTAAATGAGACATAAAAGGCAACTCTTCCTCCTTGTCTTCCTGGCCTGTATTTCCTAAAGAGTCAGTGTACCTCCATTGCAACACTCCAGTCACAGAGTAGTAATAACTTGAGCAGAAGTGGGACAGCCTGTTGTCGTGGAGCTGTGATGTTGCTTGGTCTCTTGGTATGGTATTAGCCAAGATAGGAGGCTTTGGTAGAGTTGCTGTGACTTGGGAGACCTGTGCTAATCCTCTTGCATTTTATTCAAAGTCTGCCTATATGCCATCTTTGGTGATTGTTCTCACTGTAAAAAAATTTCTTTCTTATGTCAGGATGAAACCTCTCCCAGTGCAAATTGTACCCGTTGCCTCTTGTCCTCTCCGTGTGGCTCCTTGTGAAGCGAGAGCCTCTGTCCTCTTTGTAGCTGCCCTTTAAGTACTGGAATACTGTGATGAGGTCCCCCCTTAGACTTCTTCAGAAAGAAAAGTCCTAACTCCTTCAGCCTTTCCTCACAGGGCAGGTCCTTCAGCCCTTTGATCATCTTTGTGGCCCTCCTTTGGACCCTCTCCATTTTGCCTGGTCTTTCCTGAATTGTGGGGCACTGAGTAGAGTGGGATGATCACGTCTCTGTCTCTGCTAGCGACGCCCCTGCAGATGCAGCCCTTTGCAGATTTGCCTTTGTTGCTGCAGTGGTGGACTGCTGACCCCCGTGCAGCTGCTTGTCCACCAGCACCCCCAGGTCCTCTTCAGCAAGGTGCTTCCTGGCCACGCAGATCCCAGCCTGTGCTGGGTTTTTGGGTTATGTCTTCCCAGGTGCGGGACCTTGCACTTGTCTCTGTTAAACTTCATGCCGTTCTTGCTAGGCTGATCTTCCAGCCTGTCCAGGTGTCTTTGTAAAGATGTCTCACACTTCTCACGTGTCCGCCTCACCACCCAGTTTGGTGTCATCAGCAAGCTTGGTGGCGGTGCTTTCAGTTCCATCATCTAGAGCATTTATGAAGATGTTGAGCAGTATTGATCATGGGGCACCCCACTTGTGACAGGCTGCCAGCTTGACTAAAAAACATTGGTAAATGGCTACTGCTTTGTAAAAGCCTTTTACAGTGTCAGGCATTGTTGCACTAGTTCATTAAATAACAATTTTCCTATTTTCTTATTTGATTCTACTTGCATCAGCACCTTAATATGAAATAAAAGTGTTCTGTGAGGATGTTTAAAAATTGATATAACATTCTTTGCAAACATCTGTGGATGATTTTTACTTCTTTTGTTCATATCTCTAAAACACTGTCAAAGTAAGAGATGTAGCATTAGACACCTTTGTGATGTTTTTATAGCAACTGGATTGTGGTATCAAATATGCTGCAATCTGTGGAAAAGGTAATGAATTTGTATTTAACCTTTTATCATGTTTAGGTGAGTCTCAATTCAGGGAGGCAGTAAAGCTGAGAAAGGGGGTTTGGTTGCAGTAATGTAGGAGAAACACTACAGCAATGAGCCAAAGCTCCTCTCATAGAGAAAAGGTTGAAGTTGGGGATGAGAGCCCTTATTCATACAGGGGATGTGGGGGGAAAAAGGAGTGAAGGTTGGTTTTGGCAGAGTTTGAGCTGGTACTAGAAAACGTGACATCTTGAGCGTAGGGGTTATGCTTCTTGCTGTTAGGATATGTCTCGAGGTCTTTGATGGTAGTGTAGCTTCATAGGTCAGTGTTCATATGTGCTGGTAGGTTTACATGCTGCTCATCAGCCCTGTTGAAGTATATTACAGAAACTGGTTTAGAGGTTTTAGAATGAAACTAAATCTCATATTTGTTTTTTATCAATAAGATGTGCTGTATGACAAGGTATATAGGATATGTGTTGAATTTTGTGATTTTTTTTTTCTTTGATTTGAACAAGAAACAAACCATCATTGTATTGTTCAGCATGTTTTTAAAATGCCATGAATACAAATTACTCCTAGATGGAAATCTTAAGAACCTATCTGCAACTTTTGTATGATACTAAATAAAACCGAATGCACAACCCTAACTTTCTGTATGTAACAGTGGCTCAGATTGACTTTTACCACTCAAGACTAGTAAGTGGGGAGTAAATAGCTCTATAAAGATGCTACATCACTGCTCAGACAAAAGCTAATCAAGTGTTCGAAGTTACTGGGAAAGGAACAAAGGCAATGGTTACACTGACATATTACTGATTTCTGAATAATATCAAATAGCATATGCAGTCCTGGTCCCGGCACCTCAGGGAGAACTGAACAGCCTTGGAGAAGGTGGGAAGAAAGGTGTCAGAGATGATCTTGATACAGACTGTCCAAGGAGACTAAAGGTTTTGAGATGGGGAAAAACAAGCTGAAAGAAGTTAATATGGGAGTGTTATGTAAAATCATTCGTGGTATGGAGAAGGGAAGAGAGAATTGCTATCTGCTCTTTCTTTCAACACAAGAACTAGGTCATATTAAGGGATTTTCAGGTAGCCAGCTCAGAGCAGACAAAAGAAATGATCTTTCAGACAATGCACAGAGAACTTGTAAGGCCTCTTGTATATAGCATGTTGCAAATACTGACACTTCACTTCTATCCAGACAAGGATAGCCTAAAAGCAAAAATATATGTTGAAAGTTACTGATTTAAAAGCTGCTGAGCCTCAAATTGCTGGAGGATACAGGAATATTTTAGAGATGGGTCTTTGGGCTTAACCTTGTATCCACTTCTCTCAGCTTCCCTGGAGACTACTGCATATTTGGGGATAGTAGCTTAGATTCTCAGTTGTGAGAATGTCAGAGCTCTGAGAAATTCAATACAGGGAAGCACAATGGAGTATAATTTGTGACATACTAAGCACTATGGTTTTACAAGTCCTTTTGTGGACATGGTTTTCTACAGTATTTAACCATTAGAGGTGCTTGGTCGCTATAGGGCCATTGAGAAACTTTTGCAATGTCACTTTTCAGCTTCTTACTGAAAGTGCATATTCTAGAGTCTGTTATTTTTCCAGTGTTATCATTCCACTTCTGAGCAACCTAAAGCTAAGTCAGACTCCATGACTTTGAGGGATACTTTTGGGTACATTGAGTAGCATTGAAATGTACATTAATAATCAGATGGTTTTTCTTGCTGTTGCTTGTGGAATTGCCATGTTCATCTTCATATGTATAACCATTCCTTTTCCTTGTGGTAAGAACTAAAAGTTGAAGTGAGGAGAGGACATGTTGAAGGTTGGTAGTTTCTCCCCCACCCCCCTTACTGTACCAGAGTTTTAAAATTTGTTAGCAAAAGTGAATAATAAGCCTTTTATCCAATTTAAGTCAATGTGGGACAAAGGAGGCTATAGAGTTTCCTTTATCCCTGACTTGGCTGATAGAGAAATTTGTGAATTAACCTTTTTTTTTTAAAAAAAAAACCCAAAAACCTCATTGCCTGTTTCTTCTTCCCGTTTTGGACCAAATAAGCTAACATTAAGCTATGTAAAATGGCAGGATATTTAAGACTTCACATGTAGCTTCTCCATTATTTCTGTGCAAAATCAGTTTAGCATTTTGTAACATAGAAGCATGAGGATGTCGTGGTTGCCATGCTAGTACCCTGCTGTCTGCTTTTCAGAAACGGAACTGACTTGCTGCCACCTTTTTGCTGACAGAATAACATTTCGGTCTTCCTTGAAGTTGAGAGAGACTGTAACTTGCAAAGCCTGGAAAAAAAAAAAAAAAGAATATATATAGATACATATATAGAGAGGATATAGATACAGAAAGGATATAGACGTAGGATATAGATATACATGTAATACATACTAGTACTTCAGACATGTGGTGACATAGTACCATTTAAACCAGCATTTTATAAAGTGATTAAATCTTCTGTATTTAGCTTACGTAATTGATGTTGTCCCCATTATCACACATCTAGCAATAGTCAGCTTAGCTAAGTTTGGACTCCATTTTTGGTTTTTATGTTCTGAACTTTTCTTAATAAACTCTCTTTTGAATTAAGTTTAAACCAGGTTTTGTCATGAGCAGGCATGAAAATTTTCCTTTTCCTCTGTCTGTTCAGAAAAATAAGAAAGCAGAAAACAGACAAATGGAAAAAACCTTACCTCCCCTTGGGGGTGTACTCTGCCTGAACTTTTATGCAGGAAGAAAGTTGCAAATGGCAGATTAGTTGGTAGGGTTTTTTGCTTCCCTGCTTCTTACTAGGGAAGAAAAACCAGACCTCATTTGAAGAAAATGAAGTATTTCTGAAGTTTATGAACCCCTAAAGATGTTCATCTGTTCATTAAAGTATGTATATTATTGATAATACCAGTAAGTGAGAACAGATTAATGTCTTGAGTTCTTTGCTTTGCTTTGGTTACTTTTGATTGTCGTTGGACTGCCTGCTGCTATAGTGGTGGAACAGAACTGGGAGAAAACTATTGCAAGGCTTTATCTCAGTGCATTTTGACCATCTTGCTTGCAAAGGCAGAAAAAAGAGATGCGCAGGGACATTTTGCATGTGGCTAGCATAGTCAAGTCCGTTATTTGGTCGTTGCAATCTTGGAAGCTCCTGCTTTTTGCTTTGGGAAAGACACTTTGGAAGCTGCGTAGGTCTTTGCTTCCGATAATCTGACAAGTTTGCAGAAATGACTGTCCTTCAGCAGCTCTGTTTCTGGAAAGATAAGATGTTCAACCATCTCACCCTGAGGAGTTTGTAGTTATGAACTGTTGAAAATTATTAGTCTGTTTTCTGTTCTATGGAGTGTGTAGTTGGGGCTAAGATAAAAGGGGGCTCTTTAACTCAGGTTCTTGATAGTTAGGACAGTGAGGACTCTTGAGAGAACCTTCACTATCTCTTCAGAAGTAATTCTCCCCAAATCACTGAGCTCAGTAGAAGAATCTGGGATTAGCTCACTCTTGCAGGTTCCATATCCACAAAAATCAGGAGATTAAATATACAGTAGATTTTGAAACAGTTACAGAAACAGAATGGATTTCTCTAGTACCTTTTACTTTTAAAACAAGCTGAACAGAAGAAGTTGCTTCTTGTTGATTTTTTTTTAAAATTTATTTTGTCTTTCGTGTTTTTTGTCAGTTATGAACTTATGCTTCTTTTGAAGAACCAAAATACCACCTAACTCATTGATTGGGATTTCTCTTTTAAATTTTGGAAATGTATTCTTTTATTTGTGTAGTCTGTCCTCCCAACTGCATTGGTAAAACCCAGCAGCTGGTAATGTTTATGATAATGATCAGTAATCAAATAATTAAGTGTTGACATGCAAATTGTTATTAAGCTCCAGAAATAGCATCTTGTTTTGATGAGCGTGATAGTTCATGACACTACTGTTTTAGTTTGCAAGTTTAGAATGAGAAAATAATCTGATGGGTGTTTTGGTAAGAGCAGGGATGTGTACTTAGACTTGAATGCTTTTTTTTTTGTAAAAACTAGCAATAATTAAATTTTGAATTGTTCTTGCATCTGTGCTATGACATAGCATTTCTGTACTTCAGGGTTGCTCTTCTGTTACTTGGGTTTTTTCATGGACTTTGAGTGTTTCACTGTTTGGTCTCAGAGGGTGATGTGATTTGACTGTTCCTTGTGCAGGAAATCCTGTCTTTTAATTGTCAAGGATTACTGATAGATTACAAGTTTCTCTTGATAGCAGTACATATTGATTTAAAAAAAAAAAAAGGTTGAGTGTAGGTAAAGAAGACCTCACTCAGTATTTCAAACAAGTGAAGGTATGTTCTTGAAACAACGTAAAAATCTTTGAGTGGTATTAGGAAAGTAAAAGCACATAGTAGCTAGTATGGGGCTATGTTTTGGATTTGTGCTGGAAACAGTGTTGATAACACAGGGATGTTTTTGTCATTGCTGAGCAGTGCTTATACCAGCAAGGACTTGCCAGCTCCCCCTGCTCTGCCAGGGGCACAAGAAGCTGGGAGGGGGCATGGCCAGGACAGCTGACCCCAACTGGCCCAAGGGCTATTCCAGGCCATATGGCGTCATGCTCAGTGTATAAACTGGGGGAAGAAGGAAGGGGGGGACACGTTCGAAGTGATGGCGTTTGTCTTCCCAAGTCACCATTATGCGTGATGGAGCCCTGCTTTCCTGGAGATGGCTGAGCACCTGCCTGCCCATGGGAAGTGGTGAATGAATTCCTTGCTTTGCTTTGCTTGCGTGCCTTTTGCTTTCCCTATTAAACCCACGAGTTTTCTCACTTTTACTTCTCCCACTGTGGGGGCATGAGTGAGTGGCTCTGTGGGGCTGAGTTGCGTGCTGGGTTAAACCACAACAGTGGGATTCATTTTGTGTCAGGGTAGTCCTTGAAGTCCCTCAAGGCTGGAGTGCAGGACAGGCCCGTGGTAGGAACATGCTCGTGGGAGTGCAGAGAGGAGGGGTATGGGAAAGGAGCCCTGCCCTTCAGTGGCAGGTAGGTGAGGCACGTCCACTTCGGGACACCTCTGGGGGACTGTCATGTAACAACCTCCATTTATTGTGTGACCTAGAGATTGGCTGTTGGCAATGTCTTTGATTTTTCTGCTTCTTCTTGAGTTGATATAGTGTCATTTTTACAGCTTTTGGTGTTTGTGTCTGAAGGTATTACAGGCTGTTTGGAGCAAGTTTTATTCTTCATTTAGCATATACTGTTGTCAGCATCAATGCAGGCTGGCCTTAACAACCTGCGTAATGAAAACCAGAAAGCACTTTCCCTGAACTTGGTTTCCTTCTTCATTCAGATGGGGCTGTGAAATCCAAGACCCTTTGGCCTGCTTATGGTAAAGACTACAAAGTTTGGCTCTGTTCACCTTGGCAAACATTGCTAACATAGTGCTGTAGAGTAATGATTGTTTTTATAGTGCCTTACCAACAGACCTTTCAGAGCACTTTGCCGGTGTTATGCTTCACCTTGTGCTTGTTGCAAAGGAGACTATGAGTGAATTTATTAGGGTGTTGCAGAATTCCATAATATAGCACGATTCTTGCCCTTCTTGACAGGTTGTTGCTTGTAATGTGTTCGTTTGCAGCATGCCATTTGCACAATTAATGCATTACTTTGAAATAGAGGTATTTCAGAAACGTAGCATCATATATTTAAGGAGAAAAAAATATAAAAGTATTGCAGTGGCGACCTAAAATGTACCTGATGTGAAATACTTATCTGTAAAGGGGAAAGGATAAATTGTTGGATATTTTTGTGGTATCATAAAGTATAAATGAACCTTAACGAGAATTAAATGCTTGAACTCCTGTGGGTTGAGAGATGTGAAACTATTAGACTTGGCCTTCGTAGCATAGAATGACAAGTCTAACGGGACTTAATTGTAAGGTGTAGGAAAGGAAGAAAAACTAGTTAGATGCTAGTAAGCCCTGCATCATTATAAAAGGCAAGTAGAATAGAAAGATGAGGTTTGAAGCTAGTAAAGTAGTATAGACAGATTTTCCTCCTCCTCCTCACTTGAAATAACTCTGTGTGTGTGTGAGACCATTCACCAACAATAAAAATGAATATTGTAATTTGATGGTAGAGGGAGCTAGATAGTTTTTAGAGATAGAAAGGATCAGAAGGTATCACTGCTAATTTTCTAGTCTTGTGTTAAAAAGATAATGTAGGTGAAAATACAACTTCTCTTATCTCTTTAAATATCTAGACAGCTTTCTCTTTATTTTACATATGGATATTGTTAAGAATCTTCTATATTTTCTATCTTTGTCTAAGAAGAAACAGACTTTCACCTGATGCTTTTGTGTCTGTCTCTCTTTTTAACAGTCTGGGTATTGCCACTACAGATTCATCTTGCCCAATCCTGTTTCATTTAGTATTCAGGAGACACCAGTCTGCAGTTTGATGATTTCTAATCATTCTGTGTTCTGAATACGTATTTGTATACTTCAGCCAAAATGATGATCCATCTCTTTTATTACGATCATGTATCTCAATTACCTAAATACTTGCCTGTATTTTTTCTGTTTGTTTGTAGATCTAATAAAAAGTAAAAAAAAGCTCCTTTTGTGCCTTATTTATAATGTTAACTTCATTTTAGGTAATACATATTTGTAACTTCGGTAAAATGAAGGAAATAGTAATTTTATTTGAAATATACCTGTTATTATAGGGAAGGGTAAGAGACTAAATCTTCCTAGACATGCAAAGTGCATATTAAATGAAGACATGTTGACACGCTGATCTTGATTGGCCTTTATTTGAGGTGTTTATAGATCTATATGCCCAAGAGCTGCTGAAGGGTGGAAGGGAACTGTTGACTCTAGCCGCAGGTCCTTCTCAACCAAAAGGGAAATGGCGCATGGGAAAAGCCTGTCCCTTTCCCAGTCTAAATCTTGGCAACATGTTTTGTGGTTACTTGAGGCACAAAAAGTTTGGAGTCTGTTTTTGTTGTGTTTTTCCCATCTAGAACTATATTCAAGTTCTCTTTATCTCTGCTGTTTCATCTCTGTCCAGTTAGAAGCTTAAGTTCTGTGCGTGTGTTGCTTGTAGACATTTTGAGTTGCATAGACAAGGTTATTGCCCTTCACTTGTCCATGAATGTGACATGCTTAGTTACTTTATTTTAGTCATATGAATATATTTTTAAGACAGAAGGGCCAATGTTGTCTGTATGGATTAGAATAGAAAATATCAGTCAGTGATTTCTGTATGAACTTTCAAGGGTGTTGTCCCAGATGCAGTGGGTTAGCCAGTGAGCTCTCGGGGTCATGGAGAGGTAGCAGGAAACATACCTGCAATTTTGGAGTCCTGGGTGCTTTTGGTGACCCTATGTTATGCTTAACAGCTATTTCAATCTCACTGAATTACAGTCCTGCTTATTCTTTTGTTGTTTTGTTTTTTATAAACTGGAAAACTGTTTTGATGTTGGAATAAATGTATCAATGTGCTCTTAACTCATTCTTTCCTTATACTTGCCTTTTGAATTTTAAGATGTAGCATTCACCCTTGCGGACTGCCAGCTTCATTCTAGAGGTGGAAGTCCCAGTCTTGGCCTCTTTAGTTGAGCTGAGTCAAACAATTTTTTTTTTGTTGTTGTTTTTGCAATGTCCCTTTTAAACTTAAGAAGTCTTGGTAGCAGCCTTGCTTTGCTTGCATTTGAGTGCCCTTCTGGGGCTTCTAAGAAAGTAGATGATGAAGGTTTAAAAGGATGTTTTGTTTGGGCACAGATGTGTAGAATTTTGATTTATTTATTTATTTTTTGTTCTTTGTGCCACTTTCAGTATTGCTAAAGACAGTGCTCAAAAATACAACAGCACTCCTACCTTGTGAGTTAGATTTTTTTTTCAACTTTTAATCTTATTTTTTAGCATGTATTTCTGTTCATTGATCCATTATGGTGTACTGATCACCCTCCTGCAAGCTTCATTTTCTGTCAGTACAAAAGCTGCAGGTTTTCTTCCTGGCTGTATCAAAGAAGAGTCACTGGCCCGTGGTAGGGAGGTTAGTGTCTTGTGCAGTGCACAGGCTTGTGTCTAGAGTTTGTTACAGAGAATTAATAGCTGACCAGGAGGAAAGCCTTCAATTAGTTGTCTAATCTCCTGAGATTTTTTTCTTTTTTAATATTGGTCTTTTTTAAACTTGTATGTGATCTCTTGGCTTATGGTGGAAAATGCTTCTGGTAAAAAAAGCCTCAGAAGTTCCCTCTTCCTTGCTTCAGGACGAAAACCAAACTCCACTTTTAGTTTTTGCTTTGACTTCAGTCAAACCCATGAACAATCAAAAAACCAAAAGCAAGCTCAAACTCGCAAGACTTCTCTCCCACAAAATGAGGGTTGTAATAATATAAAATAACTTTCCTCCTCCTTAATCAGATGTGGTGATATATTGCACTTTGGGATAAAGAGTTTTCTAATGGCGAGTTATATTTAAGTAAACTTATTTCTGAAAGTCGTGTTTCTGCTGAAAGTAATAGAGGGAACTTCAGAAGCTGAAAAGGTCATTATTTTATTGATGTGGTTTATAAAAATCCTTTTCAGGAATTGGAACTGTCTGCAGTGATGATTATTTTTTCAGAAGTAGTAGTAAAAGTATTTCTAGTTTTGTCTCCATAACCAGGAAGGGAAGAATGCTCTGCAGCCCAAAATGCTAATCCTTGTATACTTCCTGAGAGCGTGGACTTCTGCAGTTCCAAGTTTTGCACCTGGCTGCGGTATTTTCAAAGTTGAATGTGCACAAAGATAGGCTTGCTAACTTCTCAAATTAACAGGTAGTGAACTATGCTTTGCAATGGAGTAATTGCCCAGAGAATGTTTTGAAACAGAAAGTTGGAAGTCCATTATATCATACCTTAAGCAGTTCATGAAGGTTGTAAGAACAGAAGACTTCTCAGAATGAAGAATGGAAGCTGAATGTCTCAATGTCACTCTTATTTAGGGTGATAGGATGAAACAGTGCTAGAGGAGCTGCAGAGCTGTAGCTTGAGGAAGGAGGGTGCATAGTATGTTTTAGCTGAACTTCCCCATTAACATGTAATCGAAAAGTATTTTTACTGAGGTCCTCTAAAAAAAGTTTTCAAGGACAGTTCTCAACATTGTATATGGTTATACCAGTGTGGCTTACAAAGGTGTGTCTGTAAGTAAATGCTACTGAACTCCTCCTAGTTATTTTTCTTCTCTGTTTATCTTAGGCCAAAATTAGTTACGAAAAGGAGAAGAGGCGCAAGCTGCTAAAGCAGCTGCGAGGTGAAGATACATGGATGCTTGCTGATGTGAACGAGCGTGTGGAACAACTGGAAAAGGTGATGGAACAGTAAATCATTGAATTGTGCTGTTAGCTTTATAGCATGTTCGTATGAACAGAAGGCTTTGAGGGCTTTAAGATGATCTTTGAAAACATCCCAATTTCTGAATTCTTTATGCTTTGATATTAGTTTTTTTAAGTGAAAATTATCTTTTACTCACAAAGAGGAAAAATTTGTCATTAAATTCCAGCTTTAATTTTTACCAAATGCAGAAGAGCAAGAGCTCCCAGACAAGAATGGTCCCATGGGAAGAAATCTGGAGGATCCAAGGCTTTGTAGCAGTCCTGTTTGTGGTCATTGACAGGAGAAGCCTTTATGGAACCCCTGAATATCGCATCCTTTTAGTGTAGATGTCTGTGCAGATATTTCAGCAAAGAACAGATTTGTGTTGATGATGCAGTGGTTCCCAAGGAAATAGATCTGACCAAAATAAATGTAGTGTAGAAGATATTCTATGTGTAGTTATAGTGCCTTAGTTCCAGTGAAAAGATACTGAGAGGGGGAAGAAAAATTGATTATGGATGTGAGGTGTGTGCCGTCCCGCCCCGCCAACAGAAGAGAGGGAGGGTAGTAGAAGTAAAATGGTAAAATTGTAGCTATGTCCAGGTGTGCATTTTACCTTTTTCAGTGTGGTTTAGTAAGCAGATTGTGATTGTTTTTCTTGTATGTGGGTAATTTGGTTTACTGGATCTCATTTACAAATATTTCCTTTTAGGAACATTCTGTGCAGAAAAAAAAGAAAAAGGATAAGCATTCAAAAAAAGCTAAGAAAGAAAAGAAGAAAAATAAGAAACAAAAATCTGAGAAGAAGGATGACTTACTTGATAGTTCTTCGGTAAGTAAGAAACTTTAAAATGCTTCAAATGACATTTTTAAAACCTGCACCATTTTAGACTCTGGGTACACGTGGTCCGTAAAACCAAGACTCATTCTTACCATTTTCTATTGGGGAAAACTGTGGCACAGTTTGTCTTTTTAGTATCTTGAGTATTTAATCAATTTAAAAGATGCTGTTATGCGAGTGCTTGTGAATATTATAATATTGAATTCACTCAGTAGAAACGAAGGAATTTATAATTTTTCAGCAGAGAGAAATTGAAAAAAAAAAATCATCATTCTAGGGTAGAGTGGAAAAATTAATGGCTTCCCTGTAGTCAGTGGTATATGGTAGAATGAGGTGTCTAAAATTGCAAAGACTTTGATTTTAAGCGTGAGATACTGCTGCCTGTTCTCATGGATGTTTATCCATGGAAACTGCCAATGACGTGGGCCTGAAGGAAGGCTCAAACTTATGCATTTGAATCTGTAAACAGATGCCTTCACGTTGAGGGGCACTCTAGCAAAACAGTAGAGACTGCGTTAGACATCTGGTGCTGCTTTCTGGCCATGTTTTGCAAAACATCCTCCCAGCATTTTGGTGCAAGTCAGGTACCACTGGGATTTTTTTTTTTTTTTTCTTTCCAGAGAGTCTTTTTTTTTTATTGAGTGGATGAACATGCAGTATAATGAGATTTATTTTTCAGGGACTGATAGCAGAAGTGAACTATGTTTTTCAGTGTGGGAAGTAGCCTTAGCCACAAATGTCCCACATTTTCCATGGGAGTCATCAAAACCCCTCAGAAGACATCAGTGAGTCCCAGGATACAGCACAATCCTGGCTGATACCTTTGATCCAAAGTCTGTTATTCGCATGACAGATTCATATAAACAGCAAAGAAACTCTCTTCAATGGAGTCATATTTGCTTCAAGTGTAAAATCTCAGTACACTGTTTGCAAGTGCAAGTATAGAAAATTGGATCTGAAATAGGAGGAGATAGCACGTACAGGGCTTTATATTGGACTTTTTTAATGTAAAACGTACTAAGTAATGGGTTTAGATTTTTTTTTTAATTTTGTTTTTGTAATGCCATGAAAACAATTGGGTTTGGTTTTATTTTTATTCTGACAGTTTTAACTTTAACAGTGTTATGCTAATAAACTGCCAGTATGAAATAGTGTTACATACTGTGATGTGCTTATGGAGTATGGTGGAATGTTTTGATCATGAAGGAACAGTCTCCTATGGGAACATCAATATTCTATTTTTATTATCAGTATTTTTAAATAATAAACAGTATTAGTAATGTTTAGCAATCAGCGTCAATTTTGATTATTGATACACGTGGTA
The DNA here is from genome assembly GCF_000687185.1 of Egretta garzetta. Taxonomy (NCBI): domain Eukaryota; kingdom Metazoa; phylum Chordata; class Aves; order Pelecaniformes; family Ardeidae; genus Egretta; species Egretta garzetta. Next base: position 1,197,169 of record NW_009260395.1, on the reverse strand, counting down.
AGTATTGCATTTTATCAACATATAATAGTATGTTAAAGTGGTATTACTATTCTTTACATTAAACTTGTTTTTAGGATTCTTCAGTTGAATGGGTTGAGTCAAATGCGTCACAGTCAGATAACACACAAAAGGCTTGGAAGGTCAACAAGCAATCAGATGCTGTGAAAGAGCCCTCCCTGCAGGTGAGCAGTCTGATAACTACTCCAGAAATAAATTCAGCATGACCGAATACGAAACGTGCTTAGGTTTCTTGACAGCTCTTTTTGCAATGTGTTGAACAAAACCTATTGTACAGACAAATGACTTTGTTTAGCTAGGTAAATGTTACATTTTGTTCATTGGAAGACTTCTCTACCTAATAGTTGCTTAGTATTTCACAGGGCACTACACTTAAAGTTGCCTAGCACCAATTCCTTTCATCATGTTTTGAGGTTCTAGCAACTTAGCTTGATGTTCTTGAAGAGGTCAACTTAAAGATCTTGACTAGATATGTTATTTTTTTTGCCTAATTTCGGTGGCTATTCTACAGTCGAATGAATTTTTGCTTCTGTGATGCTTAAACAGGTATAAGAAAGAAAGGTGTAGAACTTTTCAGCCACAATATTTATGGACTCAATGCTTCCTTTGGTCTTCCTCAGTGAATTCTGTGTCTGGGAAGCAGTGTTTATTCTGGAAAATGGAGTTATTCTGAAATGAACTGCTGTGATTTTAATAACATACATGTAGTTACATATCATCCTCAGTTGTGTGAAATGATATTTTTTATTTTAGTGTCTAATTCCACTCCTAAAAAAAGTCCCTGTTCCTCATTCTGAATTTGCGCATCTTGTTAAGAGAAATAAAAACGATCTCTGAATCATACCTGTCCTCTTGGAAAAGTGCCAAGTAATCAAATATAAATCCTTGCGTTTGTTGTGATAATTTACACTGCAAAACCAGTTTTTTCCAAGCATTTCTTGTACAATGCGTGCCTTGGGCTTGTCTGATTTTGGAGGAAGAGTGTGCTTTTAAAAGGAATTTACTGGACATCCATACTTCTTGTATTTTGGCTCACACTATGAAGATGTCTTGGAGCATGTGAATCCATTTCCTGTTGGATTAAACTAAATTAGAAGGTGTGCTCTCAAAGTGCGCCTAAGGTGCTCCATGGGACCAGTCTTGGACTAGTCCAGAGTGCTTAAAAAAAAAAAAAAAAAAAAAGAAAAAAGACAAAGCAAAAAGATCCCCAAACCGCAGATCTGAAGCCTATGTGGAAGAGAGAGTCATGCTTTTTTCAGCGGTGCCCAGTGACAGGACCAGAGGCAATGAGCACAAACTGAAACACAGGTGTTTCTGTCTGAACATCAGGAAATGGTGTTGTACTGTGAGGGTGACCAGGCACTGGCACAGGTTGCCCAGGGAGGTTGTGGAATCTCCATCCTTGGAGATATTTACAAGCTGTCTGGATGTGGTCCTGGGCAACTGGCTCTAGGTGGCCCTGCTTGAGCAGGGGTTCGGACCAGATGACCTCCAGAGGTCCCATGCACATCCACTTCTGTTGATACACATTGCTTGCTAATGTGGGCATAGATACTGTTGAATCACTTGAAGATAGATTATTTTTCAGTTCCTTCTCTTTCTTAGAGGAGATCAGAGAAGTGGAATGTTGTGTTTCACCTCTGAAACTCTCTGGTTGCTATACTATCCACAGAAGTGTTCCAAATACTTGGTTTTGTAGAGTAGTTGCTTTATAATGTGTATGTCATTGCTTTCTTTTGAGGCTTCAGGTTTTGTGTGTATAAAGGTAGTAGGTACATCTAGGCTTTTTGTATGCTGCTTTTCTCTGGAGAGTAGTCCTCATTTTTAAAATGTACTTGGTCTGGCTTAGGTTTTGTAAATGCAGTTTTCTACTTGTTATTGTGGGTACAGATCACAGAATTTAGATGTGTAACTGTTTAGTTTGAGGGTGCAGTTACTGTCTAGATATCTGAGGTATGAACTATGCTTAGTGATTGCAGATTCTGTATATGCTAGAAGAGATCCAAGAGGTTATGAAGTCAGAATTAGCAAGATGAAAAGGAATTGGTCTAGATGTACAGCGTTTGTTTAAGCAAATAATAAACAGTCTGGACCATTTGCATGTTTACTAGTGTTTTAAATACATTGTGAAGATTACAAATTTGTCAAATTACAAAAAGACATTGATGGAAATTTATTTGTGTAAGTGAATATTAAAAACTGGAAATATTTGAGTTCTTAAAATAATACTTGCTTTTCCTTAAAGTATTTCATATGTGTTCGTAAGACCTATACAGTTTATTGTAAATAACATTTGTCAGTGGTTGCACTGGTTTGCTGTGTACCTAAGCCATGTTTTTGTTGGATGTATGAACACTGATTCTTTGTGTTTATTTTATAGAGAGAAGAATGGATGAATTTAGACTTCATGTCATTGAAAACCACGTCAGTAGCAGCTATCAGGGATGAAAGAAACAAAGAAAAAATATTGGAACGACAGAAAGCTCAAGAACTTGAGCAGGTAGGAGGAATTAATATATCAATTTTTTTCTGCATCTTACTAAATTTTGTGTGATAAATGAACCAATGAATTAGTTCCAATACGTAAATCTTTGTGTGTTTTTTAAACTAATGCCTGATGTGTTGTGTGATAGTGACTTTAATTAAATTGGTTGGTTATTTGTTCTGTTTGGGATGGGAAGGGTACGTACAGCAGGCTTATCTTGTGGAGAAAACCTTTAAACTACCTTCTAGGTAAGGAGAAAGCCAATTTTGTTAGTACTAAGTTCTGTAATATTTGAAGTGCTTCTGGGATGTTTTACTTAATAACAATGACAGACTGTTGGCCCGGCCTTCGTCCCCATGGTGTGTATGAAAGGAGTGCCATTGTTTTGTGTGGTAAAAGCTTACCTAAATTACTGTGTTAAAGCATAGGATACTGAGGTTTGTTTTTTTCCTGAAGAAAGAATCCAGAGCAGCTGCTGTGCCTTTCATGCCACAGTTGTGCATGAGCACATGGGTGGATCAGTGTCCGGCTGGGGAAGGGGTTGCTGTCATTGAATTAGTTCTGTTTACATATAGTTGCTGGCTGCTTCATTTGCTCATTCAGCTCCTTAAATGCAGTGTAGTTGGATCTGAAAACATAGTTGCTGATCACTATCTAATATTTACCTGTCCTCACATCTCACGGTAGGCCATTTGTTGCTGTTAGGTTTTCCAGTTAGTTGTGTTGTGGTTAAGAACCAGATTGACCTGGAGCTTTGTTCTTGTGTAGTATGCAGTGCTTTGGTTATTGTCTTTTGAGAAGGGATTAATCTTTTTGTTTTTTCCCTACATCGTTTTTTGCTGAATATTTTTTTCTGAACTGTTGAAGGACCATTTAATGTGGAGATCTTAAATCACCAGAATATCAGCATGTATTATATGGGTAATGGCAATTTATATGTATTCTTGATCCTAGAAGAATATGATTTTTATAGACTCTCCAACCCAATCACTTGCTCTCCAGGCAGGTTCATACGTTTGTGTTTTCTACACTAGAATGTCTGTCCTTTCTTTGATACCCAAAACAACGCATATAACATGTTCATGCAGCATGCCAGTGATGGTGATGAGTTGACAACATAACATAGACAAATTCAAAATTTTGTCAGTGCTGGAATGCCTAATTAACCCTTTTCTCCAGTGGACTTCCTTGCCTGCTTCCAGAGAAGTCAGTTGACAGAATCACAACAAGCAATCTAGTTTGAGTGTGAAAAGCAGGAACTTGAGGTAAAACTAAAAGCCCCTGTAACAGCAGTGCTTCGGATGCAAGCGTGTATTACTGCTACACTGGCAATGCAGTCAAACAGTAAAACTGCTTCTGTGTAATAAGGGTGCCCATGAAGCACATGTTTGAGAACTTTGACTCAGGATGGAGAGTTACGTTTATTTTTACCTGTCTTTAGAGAGCAGAAGTGATGAGTAAGCCCTGTTCCCACACAAGTCTCACAAAGTTTATCAAATATTCTAGAAAATACGAACAATATGCTATGCACACATTAAAATTATTTCTGTTTTAGGCCACACTGTCTGAGAGAGAACTCAATCCCTATTGGAAAGATGGTGGTACAGGTTTGCCACCAGAGAAGGATGAAGCAGATTCAGTTAAGAAAGGTAAACAGCAACTTTTAGTAACGATTTCTGTCTCTGGTCTCTGTGTTGCTAGCAACTTGCTACTAATGTTGACGTAAAGGAATTACGAATAACATGTAATAAAGTAAAATTTGGGTGAAAATTCAGTAGTGAATACTGGCTTAATATCATAGTATATTGTTTTGCAAAATTTCTCTTCACTGGTTTTTACTCTTGAGTGGTTTGACCTTCAATATCTTTATAGAAATTCTCCATTTTGAACTAATTAAAGGAAAACATGATTTAACCAAGACAAGATAAGTTGTTGTCATCTCATCTGGTTCCTTTCATTCCATTACACAAATTATAGTTTTAAAATATTCAACCACAGAAGTCTGAGTCACATTAAAATGAAGTACATTACAGATGCAGTTTGTGAAAAATATTATTTCTGTAACCTTTTCACTTCTTTCCTTACCCTAGGGTTATCCTGCCTGTATCCAGCAAGAGCAGTTAGAAAAATGTTTTTTATAATGTCATGAAGCATTTATTATGTGATAAGAAGGGTCCTTGTATTCTGTCAACAGGGAACAGTAGGGTCCCTGGCTTTTTTCTTTGGGAGCCTTTCCCTGTGGGCAGTCTGTCCTGTAAGCCATTAGCCTCATGGCCACTTTCGGGAGATCAGTGATCTGTAAGAGGTGACAGGCATCAGTGAGTGTGTGTCCCAAATGTTAAGGCCTCTGCTAGCTTCTCAGATGGAAAGCAGTGGGTTACTCATTAATTTTCTGAGACGGGGAATGCACTTGTTTGTATGTAAGGTGTATGCCAAAGAACGGACACAGAAAGTGGAAACAATAAGAAGGTTCTTTAATTTCATAAAAACCCCCACAACTTCTCATATGCTACTCCTGTCTTGGAAACTGTGTTGTATTCTATGATAAAATGGAGAAGCTTAAATTAAATCAGTGGTATTACTGTGGTATATCCAGTATTAACTTATAAAAATGTGCAATTGTATTATTATATTCTTTCCATTTCTCCTTTGCACCCCTTCAATTTTTACATTAAATTTAGCTGAAGGTTTGATATCACATACAGAGTAAGATTAAATAGGAATAACTATTGAGATATAAAACTATGACCTCTCATTGTTTTCTACTTTAGTTACAGTGGTAGAAGATGCTGGATTAAGTTGGTTACGAAAATCATACCAAAGGATGAAGGAGCAGGCCCAGAGAGAGAAACGAAATTTTGAGGAAATAGTGGCTGAGAGATACGGGGTAAGGATTAAATTCAATTACATTTTTTTCATACTAATAGGTGTTTGGAAAAGATTACTTTCATGTAAAGGCACAAATACTTAATGTGTAGTGTAAGACATAAGGAAAGAAGCAGGAAATACAGCCTCTGAAGCTTCTTTCAGGTGATGGAGAGTTTAAAGCTACCCAGCCTTTTATATCTCTTTTGTTAAATATTATTTAGTATATGGGATCCTATAGCAAATTTAAAATACTCATCTTCTCCGTCAGGAGGTTCAAATGATCCCACTTACAAAGTACCCAAGTGCTTCCAAGTTTATGATGTACACTAGAAAATACATTTTGTTCTCCTGCATGTAGTGGATAGTAATGGACATTGCGGGTGATAACAATGTACATTGTGGGTAATAATGCCAAGATAATTTGAAGAGCTGTGACAAATTTTACCGAATATGAATCTTCTGGTCACTTGTGATCTGTTCAGTTACGATATATTGAGAAAGCTGCTTGCTTCTGAACGGTTTAAAAGTCTTCAAAATTTATTTTTAATAAAAGAGTCAGCCATGAAAATATTAACTCTTTAAAGCCTGCCCCCCCTACATATTATATTACTGTCTTTAAAAGTGTTGGTCAAAGGTTTGAGGTGTTAAATCTTGACTGTAGTGTAACATTTGAATTTTCTGTGTTTTTTTCGATTAGGCTGGTTTGTTTTTGGAAATCTTGGATAAGACAGTATGACTTCATACTATTGTCTTTGAACTGAATTGTCGTCACTCCTGAGTGATGAAACCAACATGGTCAGGGCTGGTAGAAATTATTCAGTGCCAGCGATTGTCAAGACTATTATTTTTAAGAATCTTTTTCAAGAAACTAGAGTTCAAACAGCATGAACCACTCTGGTTGCTGAAGTACAGGATTGTGATTGAAAGAGATCCATGCCTGATTTGCTTCAGTAGGTAATGTTTTGAGGTAGGAAAAAAAAAAAAAAAAAAAAAAAAGGTGGCTTTTAATTCAGCTCTGAAGAGGGAAGAGGAACAGTCCACATTTCACATAATTGCCTAATGGATAGAGTGTTTGTCCAGAAAGCCAGAGACAGGGGTTCAAGGCCTGTTTCAGGCTAAAGATTTTGAACCCACTCTCCTGTGTTTGTAAGAGTTTAACTAGATTATAAAATGGTTTAGTGTGAATGTCAACTGCTTCTATAGAAGCTGGGCATCTGGTGAACATAAATGCAATGTTCATGAGTAAGAAGGAGGAAATCTTTCTCCCTAGCTCAAGTCCCTAATCTACAGGTTGCCAGGAGGAGACAATTCTGAGGTTCTGGTCCTTGTTCCCAGGAGTGGCTTAGCACTTTACTTTAGAGCCATGGGATGAAAGTTAGAAGTAGAAAGGATCAGAAAGCCTTCCCCACAGAGCATCTTAGACAGGAGGCTGCAAGTTCCCTTTTTCATACTAGTCTTCCTTTCCGCTGCATGGCTCATGCCCAGCTCTTTGCGCAGTGACTCATTTTCACAGAATGGTGCCTTTCTTTTAATACTTTGTAGTGAGCTTTGCAATACCCCTGATCTTAAAAGAAGTATGACTTTTTTTTTTTTTTATTCTTTCTTATAGTCAATGGAGGCATTTCAGTCACGATTAGAAGAAGCTGAAAAAGTTGCATCCAGAAAGGAAAATTATTGTAGAAGTGGAAGATGGAAGAAAACTGACTATTCAGAAAGTGAGAAAGAGAAGAAAGAACAGCGTATGAAAAAGGACACCCGAGATGAAGATGATAGAAACAGGAATGTGTTTGGGGACTATACTAGGGAGAAGTATGGCAAGGGATGGGTGCAAGAAGACAAAGGTTACAAAAGAGAGATGTCAAGAGAAGACCAAGAATGTGGACACAGTAGCACAGACTCAGTATTGAGAGGCTACAGCTCCAAAGCAGAAAAACACTCTAATGAAAAACGAAGTCAGGAAAAGAGTTCATCTCTAAGCAACATAAAACACAAATTTCTGAAACCCTCTGAAGATGACTTATCATCTTACAGTGCACCCAGAGACTACAAGTCACAGCAGTCCTCTTCCAAACTGCTGGTTCATAGCTCTTTGAGCAGCCGTTTCCAAAAACCTAGTGAGGATACTGCACTGTGGAACAAAACACACACAGAAGATAACAAGGAGAAATTAATGTCCGATCAAAAATCGTCAGGTACTAGGGAACAGATTGATGACAATAGTTGGGAAAGAACTCCAAGTGATAAAAAGGAGAAGTCGCAACAGGAGTACCCAAGCGATATCCCTGAGAAGAAACAAACGTTAACTGACAGTAAAACACTGTGTTCTAGGTATTTTACAAACATCTTTATTCATCTTTTGTTTGCTGTATTTTTCATGGCGAAGTATACCGGAAACTCTGTCATCTTTGTTGACAGTATTAGATCTGATCATATCAGATCTCTTTAGTTAGGAGGAGGCTCGCCTACCAGCTAGGGGCAGCTAAAACAGACCACCGTAGAAGTAATGAACACCCCCTACTTGTCTTGTCTCCTCAATGTATTTCAAAATTGCTAATGATAGATTATTTTCTGCTTCTTTCTAATGTTAGTTCTTACTGCAGTAAAATTGGCCTCTTAGGCAAAAAAATCTGCAAAACAATATCTTAGCTGCTGTTGAATTTATAAAAGACAAACTTGAAATGTTAGAAAATGGTGACTAAAAACTGAAATAATTGATACAGCAGGGATAGGTTTGCCACCTGTGAGATGAACTCATATGCTAAAGTAGGAGCATATGAAAAACAGTAGAAGGTACTGATTAGAAAAGTGCATTTTCTGTGGAAAAGAGGAAAAATGAATAGGAGTGGGAATGGAAACGCAAACTAATATGCGTGAGGAATTTCAATTGGACTGACTTGCTTTAGTGAAAGGTAATGGAGAAGTAAGGAGAGGTGGTCTGAAAAGTTAAGTTGTAGACAACGGAGCTTTTGCTCTACTTGAGGCCACCTGTTATTCAGTGTTATCAGCTTGCTGGTTCTTCCAGTGATGGGGGTAGTGTGGTTATTACTCTGAGTGTTTTCCTTCAGATCTTCCTGGTAATACATAGGCATGTGCAAACGTATTTTACAGTCGGGATGGTGTTATTTAATTGCTTGGGAAAACTGGACAAGTAAATATTCTTGGTTGGAATATGCAAGAAGGATGATGTGATTTAGTTGGAAACAGCATTTGATAAATATGATCAAGTGTAATTCCTTCTTTCTTATGTGCTTATGTCAGTTATTTGCAGAAAAAACTTCTTATAGCAGGGTTATGAATTTACTTTTAATGTTCAATTGTTGGATTCTAATAACAAGACAATACCTAAAAAGTATTTGTTTTATTTATAACTGTTCCTACATGTTGTACTTGCAGATACCTCACTGTGTATTTGCAAAGAAAAATTGTACATTAAGTGAGTACTGCACGACTAACCAGAAACAGGCAGCTTAGTCTACACAATTCTTTATATTATATAGATTGGGTATTTTTTCTCAGATTTTACTTGCTATATTTTCTACTTTGATAGAAGCCAATGAAGTTTACATTTTCTTGGATAGCAGGAAGATAAATTGTTTGTATGCCAATCACTTAATCTAATTTATTTATTTATTTTAAAAAAGCATGAGCTTGAACATACATCATGGCAGGAGTAGTTCCCGATTCTGGCATGAATAGTTTGTATGCACTATGGGAAGTCCCATTCATAAGTGTTCATCATGTCTTGTTTTATTGTTTATTTTAGTATTTGTCTAGGTGTTATTTTGCTGGAAAATGAGAAATACATCTTTACAGTTGTTTTAGTTACTCTGAAAAAAAAGATCTTGCAGCTTAAGTGATGTGCGAGACATTATCAGACACTCAAATTTAGTGATCCTCTCTGTTTTTCCAGATATCACCCAAGTAGTTACTGCCCTGGAGTGCCTGGCGGTTACCACCTATATGTACTTTGTAAACTCTGATTAGAATGATTCATGGTGTGTCTGAGCTGGGGCCTGTGAGACTGCCTCGGCTCTTGGATCCTGGTTTGTTCGCAACCTTGTTCAGGTACAAGGTCTGCACAATCCACAGTTGTTTTCTGCCTGCCTTGGGTAGTGAATTGGTTTCCATAAGGAAATGTAGGTATTCATGTAAGGAGGGATGCTGTGATGAGGTGTGAGAGTGCATCTGCACTGCAGTTCAGACACAGACTCCATGAAAATGAAAATATACACTCCAAACGATATGTCTGGAAAAAACTCACCCTGTTAAGAAGCTTCTTTTTTTGTGCACATGACCAGGCATGAAAATGTGTGGTTAGAGTCTTATCCTTCATCTTAAGTATCATGCACCATTTCTAAGAAAACCAAATACTTCCCCGATTAGCAGCAAATAATCTGTGTAAATGGCATATAATCCTTTAGTAAGTCTGCTTTCATTCTCAGTTTTGTTTCCTCCATGACTTCCAGAAGGGGAAAAGGAGATCTAACAACTGTGTCATACAGCTGATGGCAAATAGTTCTGACATCCGATAAACTATTTAACTCTGGTGAGCTACTGACAATAGGAGAGTTTTGGGGAGCATCCAGAGTGCCGAGACTGACTGAAGGGCACCATGTGAAGACCCTGCACTGTGTTCTTATTTTATTTATTTTTTATTTTGGGTGGGGACAGGGGGAGCTGGGTGTTGCTTTGTGCGTGTGGTGGGTTGACCCCATCAAGCAACTAAGCGTGAGCAAAAGGGAAGAAAAACTCATGTATCGGATAAAGACAGTTTAACAAATGAAGGAAAGAGGCAAAACCAAGTGGTGCAAAGGCAGTCAGTCAGTCACTCACCACCTCCCATGAGCAGACTGATGCCTAACCAGTCCCTGAGCAGCAGCTGCTTTGGGAGGACTGCACTCCCAGCACTCAGCTTTTATTGCTGAGCATGGCGTTACATGGCATGGAATAGCTCTTTGGCCAGTTTGCGTCAGCTGTCCCATCTGTGTCCCCTCCCAGCCTCTTGCCCACCCCAGGCTAGTTGCTGGGGGTGCAGAGTGAGAAGCAGAGGAAGCCTTGAGGCTGTGTAAGCACTGTTTAGCAACAGGCAAAACACTAGTGTTATCAAACTGTCACCAGTTAAGTCCAAAGCACAGCACCATATGGGCTGCTATGAAGAACTAAACTCCATCCCAGCCAGACCTAGTAGAGCATGTAGTTATTGAGTAGAAGTTAGTGATACCATTGCCTCATTATTGTTATCTTTAAAGAAGCAGCTACTCCTTTACAGTCTTATTTTTTGCTTGGTTTTTTTTTTTTTTTTTTTTTTTAAATAATGGTGAATTACTTTTTTTTTTTGATTGCAAGTACAAAACCTGTACCTTTCAGCTTTTGGTTACCAGATGTAATAAGTGCAATGCTAATTGTAACTGACAGAGCTGCAAATTTTGGGAAACTAGATTGTGTACGGAAGTGGTTTGCTTATTCAAGTTCAAAGAATCATAGAATCATAGAATGTTTTGGGTTGGAAGGGACCACTAGAGGTCATCGAGTCCAACCCCCCTGCAGTCAGCAGGGACACCGGAGTGGCTTAGCGACTACATCGGCCAATTCCCTCAGGACTCTGGGATGCATCTCATCAGGTCCCATGGACTTCTGTGTATTCAGGTTCCTCAGGTGGTCACGAACCTGGTCTTCTCCTACAGCAGGAGGGGTTTTGCCCTCCCAGGCCTCCTCATGCCATCCATCAACTCGAGAGGGGTGAGGAGAGAGGCTGCCAGTGAAGACTGAGGCAAAAAAGTTGTTGAGTACCTCAGCCTTCTCCTCATCTGCTGTTACCAGCCTGCCGGTCTCGCTTATCAGCGGGGGTACACTCTCTTTAACCTTCCTTTTCCGGCTGATATACCTGTAGAATCCCTTTTTATTATTCTTTGCATCCCTAGCCAAGTTAAGCTCCAGCTGCGCCTTCGCCTCCCTGACCCCATTCCTACACAACCGGACCACTTCCCTATACTCTTCCCAGGATGCCTGTCCCTGCTTCCACTGCCTGTGCAGTTCCCTCTTCCTCCTTAGCTTGACCAGCATCTCCTGTCTCAACCACGCTGGTCTCTTCCCTTCTTTGCTTGATTTCTTACACCTAGGGATCGATAGCTCCTGCGCTCTGTGGACCACTTCCTTAAAGATCTGCCAGCTCAAGTTCAAAGAATCATAGAATCATAGAATGTTTTGGGTAGAATTCAATTATTAAGATAGAAAAGATAATTCTTTTCTTTTCCTCACAGAAGAGAACTAAGCTTAGAAAATATTTAGCTGATATTTTCTTTTGTGTGTGCTTTCTTTTTTAGTATCGTTAAACTTGATTGTGCATCTTTTTGATATTTTAATTCTATTTCTTAGCCAATACAATTACTGAGCTGATTTATTAGTAAAGTTGGAGATTACTTAGGCCTGGAAAACCGTATAGCTTCTGCTTATTGACTTACTTATTTCTAAATTCTTTTAAGCTGACTCCTAACTTGAAGCTGCTGTGTGCTTGAGATAGCTTATGACCTGTTTTCCTGTTTCTTTCAGTGAGAATTGTCTTTTTCTGTAGAACTTTGTAGAAAATTTTGGCTCTTGGAACATTTCAGGTTTGGATATGTAGGGTAGTTTTCTCTTGGGAATGATATATATGCTGTTGCTTTTTTCATCTTCCTTAAGTTTCAAGTCTTGTAATACATGTACTCTTTTGGTAGTGTTCAGTCAGTCACAAAAAGTAAATCTTCATTGACTTGAAGGCTTGGATTAATAGGTGTTGCTGGTTCAGTTCTTCATTTCTCATGCTGACAATGTACCTTTTAAGTTTCATCCCTCCTAAAACACAGCGAGAGTTTCTTCAGCCTATAAATCAAAGTGGTTTGGACAGTTATGACACAGGTTAATTAAAAGTGCTGATTAGATGTCCAAGGGGTCTCCCCAGAGGAAAAGTCCATCCAGCTAGTGTTTGCTGAAAATCACATTGAATGATGTGACTGCTTCAGAGTTTAATTTGAGACAAGAAAAAAACAAAACAAAGCAATGTCTCTAGTCTCAAAAAGTTCAGATGATTATTCAAGTGCTAACACCACTTAAAAAAAGCACGTATGAAGTAATAAATATCTCTTGCTCTCTTTACTATAATAGTCTGCCTTGTTTTGAAAAATAAAGGTTAAGGAGAAGCAAGAACTTCATCTTCAAAGGTTCTGTTTCAGATGAAGCTAATATAAATGTTTCTGTTGAGTTTTTGGGTTTTGGATTGGGCATCTTCAAAAGGGATAAAAGTAACTTTGGTAATCTCCTCAGGTTTGGGGAGATCTGGCAGTTAAAGATGACACCATCTTCAAAGTTCTCCCCTTCTTCAAGTCCTACAGGGTTTAAGTCTCCCTCTCTCTTAATAGCAGGGGCCGATATCGTAACTGTATCTTTATGTCTCTCTTGTGTTAGAGTTAGAGAAAGAGAGCCAAACTTGTTTGATGCCTCTCTGCAATAATTCTCAGAGATGTTATTTATTGTCATAAGAACTCATACACTGACCTTTTAATGTTAAAAATTAAGATACAATACTATTTATTACTAGCTGTAGCTTCTCTTCGATAACTTCATGTTTTAAAAATGGTACTAGTCAGTTTTCCATGGAATCTCTACCATATAAGCCATAGTGTCTTTAGAAGCAAAGATTGTACTGGGAGCAGATAAGTAGGGGCATATAAGTAGTTTTCAAGAGATGGAAGGCCACTTGGCATACAGGAGAAAAGCTGGGAAATGGGTGATTTTGCTGGGGAAGTAAAAGCATCACCAAAGCCAGAAAGGGCAGTTACAGAGTGGGTTTAAATTACTCTTTCTGCTCTTCTTTTCCTTTCTTTTTGTCTGCTTATACTTGCTACTGGCTCTTGACTGTTTTTTCATGCTGAGAAAGTGTTCATAGATAGTGCTTTTCATTTTAATTGATCTCAAAAGTAAAAGGAAACATACCTCATAAAAGTTTTATTCCAGCTTTTTGGTTTCAAAGTCCTTGGCAACTTCTGGCTGCAAATATATTTTTATAATATGTTGTTATCAATTATTTTGGCAATAGGAGCATATCTGCCAGTACAGTAGGCCTATAATGCTTAATTACATAGGTGAAGACAACATTGTTTTTTCTATGGGTTTAGTCCTGCTGGTGTTTTACAGACATGCATCAAAGGATGAGCCGCCTCGGGTCCTTAGTGAAGAGGAGATGAACAGACTGGGAGCAAGGATTGTGAAAGCAGAACTCATGGGAGACATGGTAATGTCTTTGAAAAACTGTCATGATTTACTGTAATTTTTCTTTAAAGCTCACAGTGATTTAGTTGTTAAAAAAAAAGGTATCAACTCAAGCAAATAAAGTCCTGCAAAATTTGATCAGGTAGGTTTTGAAGATACTGCTTTTACTTTAACTTCTGCTTTAAATGCTGTGGTTGATAGACTAGAATAGAGGATTTGGGTCCCCAGGTTTTGTAGGCTAGGCAGCATATCCAAAAGCAGTTGTTCTCTGTCCTTCTTTAATAGGGTTTTATGTCTTTTTATTATTTAGGGAGCAGATGAAAACTACACAGCTCCCAGTCTGTGTTATGAGGTAGACAGCATCTGGAGCTTTTGCTGTTTCATCAACTCTGTCACAAGTAGATGCTTGTGGTCCATAGCTCTGCTGTATAAGCATACTTACTAATTATGATATGGAAATAAAAAAACCTGAAAGGAACTGCATAGGCCATTGCATCCAGTTCTGCAATGGGAACAACTATGTAATGCTTTGTGGTCAGTTCCACAAAACATCTGCCCTGAATGAGGCTGGGTCCAGGGACCTGAGGTAAACAGCTGCACATTTAATGTTGGTTTAGGAGGCTTGTTTCAGACAGCAGCCTGAAGGCTCAAGAATTTCACTCTTTTGGAACACTCTAAACTCTGGAAGTGTGTGTGTGTGTGTATATATATATATTTTTTTTTTCTACATTAAGTATGGCTACAGTGAGTTAATGGCATTTTGTAGTACTGCCTGGAAGTTTCAATTATAATAAGGTCATAGTCTGTTAGTTTTTAAGCTGTGTTTTACAAGTGCTTGCTCTGAACAGCTGCTCTTATGGAAGTATTGCTGAAATTTTTTAAAGGATATAATAAAATAACATTTTTTTAGAAGTGAATCCTATCACTATGGGCCTTTGTATTATTTTTTAAGATTAATTTTTAATGCACCTGTTTACCTTGCCTCTTGTGAAAGCGTATTTGCACTAAAATCTGCATGACTAAGAAGTAATAAATAAGACATGTTATGACTTCAAGTGCCAAATTAATATTTTTTCAGTGCCGTTGATTCTTTGATTTGTGGGAAGTTTTAGGATGTTTGCCATATTAATTTATTGCTGGATTAGGACATGATGTTGATCTTTGTCAAAGCCCCTATCACATAATTTAAATTTTATTAGGAGGGACTGGTGTTAGTCACTTAAGATAGTATTTTAAGACATTTTCCTACAGGGGAAAATGATCGAATCTGTCTATACACTAGTTGCTATAAAGTACTGGGGAGGGGAAAGTTTTCCAAAGACTGTCATGGAGAGCAGCAAAAATTTTAAAACTTTTTTTTCTACTGCTCAGCTTCAATATCACTGTTCAAATGAAAGTTTGGGTACAAGTGTGGGTTTTTTCTTTTCAATCTGACCATAACCAAACAAGTAATTTGAATAAAAATACATGTGTTCTGTGGGGAGAGTGTTTCTTTTATTATTCCACCATTTTGCTTTGATTTGACCAAAATCATGTAGCAGAAGCCAACGTTACAATTTTACCGTTAATTTTATATATACAGTTTTCTACATACACACTCTGAATTAGCCTAGTTTAAAAAACCAAAAACCAAACCCAACCACAGTATAAATAAAAAAATAGCTACTCTTTACCTTGTCGCTCTTTAGATATTTTTTTTCATGGGCTTTCACTGATGAGATTGCAAATGCAGCTTGTTTAAACAGGTTCATCCCCACGCACCAGAACAGATGGTTATGTAACAGCATGTCCTGGTGGCTGGAGCTCAAGGTTGACCATGTGGGACAAATGAATTCTGAATCTATTTTTGTTACTGACTTGCTGCTTGGCGTTGATCACGTGACTTAATTTTGGGGTGACAAGTATAGGCATGCTTGTTGGAGTCCAGTCAGTGAAACTGGCAAAGCGGTCAGAGAATAGATGGTTGTATTTCTTATAGGTTCATAGGTGGTCACCTGGCAATTCTGAATAAACCAAGATACTCTAAAATGCTTGTGTTTTTTTAATAAAGATGTGGATGAGAGCAGGAGCATCTTACACAAGACTGTAAACAGTTCTAATTTTCCACTTCTTGTCCATTTTAGTACCCAAAGTAAAGTCTTAAGTGCTGAAGTTGGACATGTGGTGTAGAGACATGTGAAACTGCATAGCAAAAATGTGTGAGAAGCATTTCCCTAGACCCATGGTGTGCATGTGTGTGTGTGTGTGTGTATATAAAAATAAATAAAAGGGTATGTACCATAACCTGGAAAGGTTATACACTTGATGTGTTCAGGCTTCCTTATTTAGCTTCCTATACAAAAGTAGCATCTATGCTTAGCTACACAAAGCATTTGTTAGTATAACTGAATAATGTTTAAGCATGATTTTTCTGGTGGTTTTATGACAACGTATGTTTCTATACTTCAGATACATCTGTTCTGAACTTTTTTTTTAATCTCCATTAAAGAATTGTATGAACTATATTGATGTGTTTTATTTAGTCTTTTGTGTCATTAGAGTTTATATCAAAACATGAAGAAATGGAATGAATAGTTAATTCTGATACAATGTTCTCTAAAAGTTTAAAATGGTTAAACTAATGGAGTATTACCACTTCCTTTGAAGGAGTTAGCATCAGAACTTCAAGCAGAACTTGACAATGCACGCAAATTGAGGGAGACTCAGGGGCAGATTCCAACAAAGTCTGGGAGAGAGGTAAGGGGAAAATATTCTTTTCTTTGTGCTAACACAATGGTATAATAAAGGTAGCAGCTGAACTACAGAGAACATGAAATTACAAGGTGTGACTTTAGATGAGTTACTGTTCAAATTAAATTGTACTTTTGGTGGTAAACAAAACTTTCTCAGCTGTACTTCTGCAACTTCCATAGGATTTTTTTACTATTTTCTCAGCAGTGATACATATCTTGCATTAAAAATAAAACTGATGTGTGTCATGTTGTTGACTGTTTGCCCAGGAGGCCTAGACCTTGTGATCTGGAACCTAGGATGTCTTGCCTTTCAGGCTCTGCAGTGACTAACACAGGCACCAGCGCAGGCGGTCTGCATCTTGCTCAGCTCACCAGGATTTGGTGCTGGCTGTTGCATAACCCTGATATCTCTGAAGAAGCTGGCACTTCAGATGTTGTTCTCTTTAAAGGGGGTGGTATTCAAGACATGTATTGTGGTCTTTTTCCATACCACCTTTAATATAGCTGTAAGAAAATGGGGTCAATATCTTTATTTATGAGCTTTGTCCTCATGATGGTGAGGAGACTTTTAGGCAAAAACTAATGTTCTTGTCCAATTTGACCCCAGTTCTGCAGTGAAAATTCAGCTGCAAGTCAGCTGAGTTTGAAAAGCCACTAATATTTTTTTCAAAAAGGCTTCATCTCTGACCTCATACATTGACTAGTATTTCTCCAGTCTTTAGAAGACAGACTGAACTGGAAGTTAATGTGTGGCCTCTTGCTGACTACACTTTTATTAAAGTATAAACTCTCAGTCACAAGAAATTAAGATTACAAAAGCTCTGTGCTGGTAGACTCTGCTTCATTGCAGTACAATTCTTCGGAGTGTTTTTCATGTATACACAAAAAAACCTGGATAAACTAGATTGGAGTTGTGTAATTACACAGGAAAAAATCCATTCAGATTTTGAAATTGGAAAGTAGAGGGCATGTTATAGGTGATCCTCAAAAATGTTGATAAAGACCTGTTCCTTAGAAATTGAGTCATTAATAACAATTTTGGTCAGCCTTAGTCTTAACCATAGTCTAATTTTTATCTTAATTTTTAATTAGAGGATTTTTAAAATTTAACAGCATGTAGTCATTGCAGAAGTACCAAATATAAATACTACTTGAATTTTCAGAAGGGAAAAATAATTTAAAAAACCCAAGTGAAAATATATTTAGCATGAGGCCTCTTTTTCTAGCTCTCTTATTCCTGAGGACAATTGATCTCACAGCTTGTGCTTTTACCAAGTGATAGGCTCTCTGCAACAGGGAGATTCCCTCCTACATGTAGAAACATCAAGCTCAGTGGTGCAAGAGTTTGGAGATTCAGAAGGATAAAATGACAAAGCAGAAATAGCCTGCATCCTTCTGGCCTGACATGGGTCCTGATCTGTCTCTGGACTGGCATCTGAAAAATGCATGAGTAGTCCAGAAGCCTTACTGAAAAAGAAAGGTGTGTAATAGACTTGGCTAGATTGGAAATACCATCTTGCTGTCCTAAAGCCTCAAAGGGATTGACATAGTCATTTCTGTTTGTGAATATGCTGTATGACAGTTACGATTTTTCTTTTATCGTTTGTGTGCCTGTCCATATTCAGTTTTGCACTATTGTGTGCGTACTCTGCATTCCCTTTAAACATGGTGGAAAAAGTTGTGAATACCCCTAGTCTGCCTCCTCTTTTTCTTCCTCTTCTGTGGGAGCTTGACTAAGCCCCCATTGACCACTTCAGTGTTGTGATTGATATAAGCTGCTATGGAAGATTGAAAGGATTTAGAAACAGGGCTCTTTCCCCTCTGAAGTACCTTGGATGCAAGACGTCTACCCTGTGAGTTCCATATTGGCTTCCTCTGAAGCTCAGGATCAGCTTCTTGCATAATTCCAGATATAGGAGCTTGGTTTTTATGTCTATTCATCTCAGAATGCTTATTTTTGTGTTAGACTCCATTTGTCTTGCAGAAACAATCTTTAGTTTGTGGGAACTAGGACTATTGACAGTCCTGCTGTTTTGGACTTCACATGGTTTGCCAGTGCAAATAGTCCCTTACAGATACAACATGGTTGATGTCTGTAATTCTGCAAATGGTTAGTTCTTGAACTGCGTCATGCCAGAACAGTATCAATCTCTTTACAACTTGCTGTGAAGTTGCTCAACTTCTTAGACTTGCAGTAAATTGGCAGACTCCCCAAACCATGGTGAAAACCTTGACGTTTACTTGAAGTCACTTGGGTTTTCATTACTGCCAGGGCTTGCTTTCTAAAGAGTGAAGGTCTTCCTGCGTGTTTTAGAGGCTTGCTGTCTTGTCTTTATGAATATGCCTTGCCTGTGCCTGTTTCACGGGTACTTCTAGCCTGTATTATGTGGCTTTTGAGTGTGAGCAGCCCAGCAAAGCTGACAGCTGCCCTGTCCGAAGTCCTGTCCCTATGATAGTTGCCAGGGTAGTCTTACTGGTTTTACTGCTTGACACTGATTTTGGACTATTGGGAAACAAGCAGAATGTATTGGGTACTCCTGTGTATCAAGGGCTGCCTGTATCACATTATGTGTCTAAACCACCCAGATGTTCAGAAACCATCTTGTAACACAGGAGAGGCTGATTTGTGAAGATGTATTTGATACTTGATGAACCAGCCTTTCTGCTACATTGACCACCAAAGTGACAGCCTCAATCAGTTCAGCCAGCTGTATTCCAAGTAAGATACCTGAAGCAGTTTCCACAGAAGTGGCTTTCCAGATGGATGTCCCATTGGTCCCAAAGTTTGATAGCTTTGCCTCTGCTACCAATAACAAACATGAAGCATTTTGTTTCAGGCAGGTCTGTCTCTGGTTCCTTGGAGCAGCATGGTCAATGTCATGCTGAAAGGTCCTGAAATTTGGCTTTGCCTTATTTTTACTTCTGTTGGGAGAATTGGGGAGATAAATCACGAAGCAGTGAAGGCAATTCTAAGTGCATCTCCCTAGGAAGGATTTTGTTGTTCCTGATTAATTGAACATAGATCAATTTCCCAATTCAGTTCACTCTGTGAATGAAAGCTCGTGCTAGTATAAGGGGGTGTGCACAGGCGGCTGGAGTTTGTACAGAGGACAGGATCAATTCTTCTGACAGCAGGGCTGGTTTATTCTGCCTTAAAGAGATCCAGAAACTACAGACAGAAGGGAATGTGAAGTGGTAGCTTAAATCCTGGTTTTGTTTGTTTGTTTGTATGTGAGAATACAAGGAAACATAGCTTTTATAGTTCATTTGATTTAAGCAAGAATTCTACCCCAGGCAACGCCAAAATTGTGGTTTTGAAGTACAGTTTTCAAGTACTGATGTTTGGTGTTTAAAAATGTTATATTTACCAGCTGATATGCTTCACCAAGTGTACAGATCCTGGTAAGACCATTTTGTTACTAGTTTTCTTTTTGGCCAGAGTCATCTATGGTTTTAATGCCTGCTGTTTGTAATGCATTTAGATGTTGCAAGTAGAGCTTTCCAGCTGGAAGAAGCCAAAAAGTATGAGTATATACATCTTTCTGAACCTAGAATAGCAAGGAAATTGTAAAAGATACTGAAGCAGAAGGGAAGTCCATAGCTGCATCCTGAGTAAGCCTACTTGGGTACCTTCATAGCAAAAATTTACTTTGAGGAAGAGGATTTTTTTTTTTTCTTTTTTTTCCCCTTCTTTGTTCTTGGTAGTTAGAGTGATGTTTCTCTTAAATAAAGTGAACACCCACAACTAATAATGTTGTAGATTTTCTGTGGATGAAGGTATCCCAGATTAAAATTCAGTGCAGGCTAAAACATGTTTGAATTCTCTTGATATTGAAAAAAAGTCAAATAATAGTAACTGTCTTAAACTATTTTTCAACAGTATTGGAGCATTTCTTTTATGCACTACCAGCCCTCATTTTGCCTGTCTTAACATTTGATTTGTTTTCAACTGCTAGCCTTCCATGTGTTCAAAGTGCAGAAAAGATGAAAATTTATTAGTTGAGTTGTTCTTAAATGGTTTGTGGCTTTTGAGTAGCTTTATAAATGGAATTCTTTTGCCTGAATTGAGATATGAAATTTTCAATAACATTTGTGTGGTCGAAGAGGTTAGTTTACATATACATTCCTCTTGAAGGCCTATGAGTAGCTGTTGTCTTGCTTTTTTGGTATTTCGTGAAAAATGCTAAGGAATGTTTTTGGGGATATTGGTTCACTGAAGTTGTTTAATTTTTTCCATATTTTTTTTCCCCACATCATTTCTGCATATCTTAAATATTTAATTTCTTAATTATACTTTTCCCTACTTCTTTACTGTAGCTATTTTTTAAAAAAATAATATATTATATCTATAAATAAATAAATAAATACAAATATAAATGTGCACACACACATATGTATGAAACCTAAATAAGAGGATAAGGTTTTTTAAATAGCTTCTGAACTGGTGTGCCATCGTAAATATTTCCCTAGTTAGTTGTGCTAGGAAAGCTAAGAAGCATTGCAATTATCAGGCTTAATGTCTGAATATGCAGTTAAGAAGATACAAGTTTTCTGCTCTCAGTAAGCAGAAGGACTGTGAGAGGACACCACTGTGTATCAAGCTGCCGGAAGTTGGGAAAGCTCCTCAGTAACAAGGGTTTGTGAAACAGAACACCAGACTGGACAGGAAGATAATTTGAGTTAAAAGGTAGATTTATTAATATTTCTTCTCTTTGCACATCTAAATATGTCAATATCTGATATACTTAAGTGCATCACAGAATATTTTCTGTATTAGTAACATTAAATAAATATTCTGATCCCAATTTTTTTCTAGTTGGAAATGTGAAATTACATCAGAATAAGTTTAAGCAGTCTAGACACTGAACAAGTCTGACTTTTGCTACATAGGTTTAGGTGGCTCTTGTGGGGTAGAGCCTGTGTGTGTATTTTAAATAGAAAGTCTGTGCCTAAAAGCACAAAATGCCTAAAAATGCAAAACGTATAGGTATCTCAGATGGGTTTGTGTGCTCAGCTTCAGTGAGAGACATTAACTTGTTTAAATGTAGTGTCCTGGAAGTCCATACACAGAATCGGCTATCTGTGTGGTGTGTCTTCTGCACACTGTGTGGATGTCTCGGCTTGGGTAGAGCCCCTCTGTTGCTCACTGCAGGTTACCTTAAGCGTGTAGTCTTATACATTTCAGTAGGATTATGGTTAAATTAGGGCATCTGTTAAGTGAAATTTGGGGCCTTAGAGGTTATAGTGCTTAAATATCTGGGTCATGTGTATACAGCTACAATGAATACATATGCAAAGACCCTTTTTAAAAAGATGAATTGAAATGTAGATTGTGCTTGGTTTGTCTTTACATTGGAGCAGGAGGCAACCTTCAGAGTTTACAAGAAATAAAAAAACTGGGTGAATATATAAAAGCGACATTTGGGCTGCATGAAGGGACTAACCCTGAATTAAATATTCTCATTTTGTTTGCGATAGAATTAAGCATCTGAACATAAGCACCATTTATGTCTGAATTTTCATGGGTATTTTGAGAAAAGCGAAGTTATACTTTGAGCCCTAGTGAACCTCTCTAAGAGAAGGCTGCTGTACCATAGTGTTTCTAAGTTAGGATAGCTGATGAAAATGAGTACTTACTGAATAGAAGGAGACAGCAGAAGACTGCGGAGATGTCAGCATTTAAACAATAACTCCCATGTGTTCATGGTTTACCTCTGGGTGCAATTTGTATTTCTGTTATCTGAATGTGCTCTCTGGGAGTTGCTACACAACTCTCGATTTGAGTGCACTGGCTGTGAGGATGCTACCTCTGCCATTGTTAGTGTCAGTCATAACTAATGTCATTTATGCTTTTATTCTGTATTTTTACTTAACAAAATATATCTGGAACATTAACATTCCTTTCAGGCAGATCATTTGCAGTGGTTTTTGGTGGTACAAAAATTGGGTTATAAAAGGTTAAATGAACAAGAGGCAGATTGAAAACAAATGGAGAGAAGGTGATTCTTCACAGAATGGTTGCTCCAGGTTGTTGTGGATATTGGAAGTTTAAGTAGATTCAAGGAGAGACTGTACAAGTTCATGAAAAATAAATCCCTTGAGGATTGTACAGAAGTGACGTCTGGCTCTTAATTGCTGAGTTGCAAATGCTTGGAATCATCCTTTCTTTTTGTACTCTTCATTAGGCATTCACTTTTGGCTACTGCTGGATAAGGCATGTTGGGCTTTGGTTTGATCCAGTAGAGCTGCTTTTATGTTTTAATCCATATGTAGAATGTGTTTTTTATGATTAGTCTAAATAATTTATATGCATTATTTTTATACTTTCCCTTTTTGATTATTTTTTTTCTCAGATTTTTTTCCCATCTTTTATCATACTTATGTCAATATGGTCCCTGCATAAGAATTAGAGTCAGATCTGCTAAGTGAAAAATAGTTTGCTTTTGTATTGCTACAGACTGACTTAATTCTGCTTGTGTTTTTTAATCAGGAAACATATTGACGTTATACAAAATTAGGTAAGTCTAGACTTAGTTCATGGTGGTGGATGAATGAAGTAGAAGTGTATGCATCTTTAAAAATTGTTTTCAATTCCAGATGAAGTATGGCCTATAAGAAAAAAATGTTTCGATGCTAAGCCTGTTACTGGGTTCCATAGTACTTAATCAGTATGCAGGAGACAGAAAGTAGTCTCTGCTGAGCGATTGCTAGAGACAGTTCTTAATAGTGATGAATTGTGTTTAAAATTCATTCAATTTTGTATTGATTTTGTAAGGTAGAAGGTGGTACTTTAAGCAAAATAACATGGCAGCGGATATACTATCATAAAGTATTTAAAAGAAGAGTAAAGTTCTGAAAAAGTAGAGAGAAACAAATACAGGCTTTTCTGTCATGCATTTGAGAAATTGTAATGAAAACAAATTATTTCAGCATAGCAAATTTTCATTTGAATAACTGAATTTTCTAAGAAGGTCCACCAGCCTTCAGTCTAGTATGATTAATTTAATAAATATATTTAAAGTGTAAGGAATAAAACAATGATTCAGATAGGTAGATATATACATGCATAAAATTCCACCACATTTATTCCACAAGATACATATATTCCTCAAGATAGAGCAAAATACTCAGAGATAAAGTTTTTCTAATCAAGGTTACATACTGCTTCCGTGAAGTTCTTGGGCATGAAAGATCTCTGTAGAGCAGTAGTCTTCAATTTTGGGAGGCACTGTATTTTACTTTACAGTAGGCATCTGACTGACGTGATGGTGCTTTAAAGGAGAAAACTTTTTCTGGGCTACCCCTGTAAGAGTAAGACCCTCCAGTCCATTGTTTTGCTTCTCGGGCGGAGAAGATTTATAGTGCAAAGAAAAGTTAATTTAGCTAGTCTTATGGCAAATAGGGCTCGTCTTTTAGTGAAAACCTTGATAATATCAAGAGCTTCATGTACTTCAAATGCTTCTTTTTTATTTAATTATTCTTCCTGAGTATAAATAATAAGGATGATTGGGTTTCCAACACCTCCTCTTACAAACTACATCTGAACACAAATTTTGATGTATTGAAGATCTGATGTTTAATTTGTATCCCTGAGATGCATTACAGTCCAGACAGAGAGACAATTCTGGGGAACCTCAGTATAAATGATTTTCTTTCTCCTTTTTGAAGAATTAAAACTTAGCATTTTTCAGAAAGGAAACTGAATACAACAGCTTGGCTAATACCTCAAATCCTATTTATGATAAAATACAATCCATTGCATTCCATTATGTATAGTTCTGCATTGAGAGACAGGATGGAACATGCTGGTTCTTTATTGAGACAAATTATTTGCAGCACAGTTGTTAACCCTGAGACAAGTAAATCATATGACGTTATGAGCAACTGAGAGGAATCAGTTGTGGAACAAACCTGAAATAGTATTCTATTGGTTCCAATAATGATAATAGGGAAAAATGAGAATGCTTCTTCTTTTTTCACGTGTTTCCAAGATTGGCCTTTTCAAAAATAGCTTAGAAATGACAATGATTCTTTGGGAAGAGAGACAGCTAAAAGTAAAGTGGGGTGTGTGTGTGTGAGTGTGTGTATTTGTGTGTGTGTGTACATGTAAAATTTAGGTAGTGATTAATACTTTGGAAAAGGAAGTAAAAGAAAGAAGAAAAATAATCAGTGCTTCTGATGCTTTTTTCACATGAAAAAACCCAGAACCAACACCAAACAAAAAAACCCCTGAAAATTAACATTCAAAATTGCAGGTGTGCCAGTGTGTTTAATTTTAGGTTTGGGAATTGAGACTATAAACACAGATATTTTCCTGCAATAAAAGTATGTGGCTGTCAAAATTTACCTGTAATATGTTTAAATAACACATGGTTGAGTGGCCCCTCACTGTCACATACCCGATGCAGAATTTAGATACAGTTGTAGTAATGCTCTTATAATATATAAAGAATAATTTAAAAAAAAATATTTAAAACTGCTTCTTAGAAAAATATAGCTGAGACACTTGTATAAAAATGAGAATGCTGGGGATTAATGATCCTTGCTAAGTGCACAATAAAAATCTGTGATTTCATTTGGAACTTCAGATGGTGGAGAGATACAGCAACAGATGGCTCTTGGCCTGTTTACTCTGAGATGTTTTCAGCTCATCATAATTTCCAGTTCCTGCTGTTCCATCACACTTGAATCTTGTCTGTAGGATGGCTGTGCCATTCTTTCTTCAGCAAAAGTTTACGTTTTCCATACAAAAAGTTGACTAGCTCTAACTGGAAAAGGGAATAATAAAGTGGGCATACTTTTGCAGAACAGCTTTAATATCATTAGTGCATACTTTTTAGAAATAATAGATATATGCAGTTTCTGGTGAGTGTCTTTCCTGAACACTCTTGTTGATGTCAGTAAGAGAAGATTACACAATTATTTATAAGACAAAAATGTATTAAGACAAACTGTCTTAACTTCCTGAATGTAATTTACAGGAAATTGGTTTTTGCAATTAAAAAGTACTGGAGAAATTGTATCAGCAACTAAATGATTTAAAATATATCTTACTGGTTTCAGTACATGTAATGGGTATAAAAGAGCAGAGCGGATAAAACTTCTTAAGAGTTCAAACTGATAATACTAATAATAAGCTCTGGAATATGCTTTGACACTGGAAGCAAAAGCCCTTTCCAAGTGCCATGCAGCACTTGTAGTTGATGGTGCCAGTTTTTCTGGCTCTGTTTTTCTTCTAACTTAAGTAGAATTACTGCGTATTTTTACTGCTATGCTTTTTCACAATGAGACCAATCAGCCATTGAAATAATCTCCCCAGGGAAGTGGTGGATTCCCCAACATGGGACGCTTTTAAGACTCGGCTGGACAGGGTGCTAGGCCATCTTGTCTAGACCATGCTTTTGCCAAGAAAGGTTGGACCACATGATCCTTGAGGTCCCTTCCAACCTGATGTTCTATGATACCCTATCACTCTGTTTGCTCAGAGTAAATTCTGTTTTTCTTAAAAAAATTGACACTCCTACACCAAGAGAAAACATAAGCAAAAACATTTCTGGAAAGCCTTTTTGGTGCAGTAGGTACATTCCATTTGAAATGGAAAGGTAGAACCTTGCTAATGATTCTTTTGGTCTTCGCACAGCCTTAGTAAATGCATGGTATTACAACCTTTTTGGATTTCAAATAATTTACACATAAAACCAATTATAAAACTGGGAACCATGAATTAATAGCTTATTTTGCAAGTTTAAGCAATGAAGTACAATTACTGTGTTCAAAATGAGGTTTTGAAAGGAGAATTTGATCGGCCAATGACTGTTGGGACCACCTGGTCTTTAGTGACAAAGGTTAGGTCTCATTAGCCATTGCGGCCAACATGAAGCAGCAGAATCCTCTAGAAATAGGCTGTTTAAAAGGAGCAATTAAACCATGCACCCATCCTTCTAAAAGGAATTAAGACATTTGGCTTTTAGCCAACACATCTGGATAATGAGATACTTTCAGCTAGCAGCATGCCTTGCATATTTTTGTACATGGGATTTTTGCAGAGGTTCTTCGTGGGCACTGCACTAAGGGCTGTGGAGAGTGGGGCTCTCCACCAGTGTCAGGAATGCATGCACCACTGAATATTAGCATTCCTATTCTGTTCCCCATACATGCCCAGAGGAATTGCTTCTAGGTAAGATGATCATAGAATCAGAATAATTTGGTTGGAAAAGACCTTTAAGATCACTGAGCCCAACTGTACTTTTCCACTACTAAACCATGTCCCTAAGCACCTCGTCTACCCATCTTTTAAATACCTCCAGGGATGGGGACTCAACCACTTCCCTGGGCAGCCCGTTCCAGTACCTGATAAAGTGAAGAAATTTTTCCTAATATCCAGTCTAAACCTCCCCTGGTGCAACTTGAGGCCATTTCTTTTTGTCCTATCACTTTTTACTTGGGAGAAGAGACCAACACCTTGCTACAACCTCCTTTCAGATAGCTGTAGAGAGCGATAAGGTCTCCCTTCAGCCTTCTCTTCTCCAAACAACCCCAGTTCCCTCAGCCGCTTCTCATCAGCCTTGTGCTCCAGACCCCTCACCAGCTTCGTTGCTCTCCTCTGGACATGTTCCAGCAACACAATGTCTTTCCTGTAGTGAGGGGCCCAAAGCTGAACACAGTATTCGAGGTGCGGCCTCACAGTGATGTTACAGGCTCATTGTTTTTTCAAGTCTTTGGCTTTCTTCTGATATCACCCAAAGTAAAAGCAGTGATAATGGCTTGAGGGTATGGATATACATAAGTAGAAGCTTAAAAGGATGCGGAATTGAATCTTTGTTCTGCAACATCTAGTTGTCCACGTTCTTCCTCTACCTTTTTTTTTTCTGAAGACCCTTTTTTACATATACTCCTTTAATAATAATTTTTCAGATTGGACTACTTACTGTTCTAATAAAAATGCATTATGGAACTCCCTCATGTGCCTGAATTACTATTTTGTTAATCTGTTGCTTCCAGTTTGTAAAATTATCTTTTCTGGTATTGCACTCTCTGAAAATACCTCGTATACCAAAACTAGAGTAAATCTCTTTTCTAAATAGTGGATATTGAGACCTGAACTTTTTTGAAACTCCTTGCAGTATTTTTACTGGACTTTTATATTTACTTGTTACTAAATTTTTATATTTACTTAAGTAAGTGCTGATTTTATTTACAGATGCTGAATTTCTCCTTATCACCTTCTTGTTCTTGTATTACATTTGTCTGATAAGTACACAAATTCTTGTTTCATATTAAGAGTGGACATGCTGCAATACCTTTCTTTTTTATGGTCTGAGTATATATGATTTGTATCAGATGTTCTTGCAATAGAAGTGAACTTTCTAATCATTGCATTTTTTAAATATTTCTTACATCCCATACTTGTAGTTCACTGGCTCACTGATGCTATGGTTAACTGAATAACCATTTCAAAGTGTAGCTAACAATTTAAAATATCAACTGCATCTTTAGACCTTTTTTAAAGTTGTGTTTGTGAGGTTATGTGGCTTACTAACATTCAATATTACTGTTAAGTTAGACAATCACTTTAATTTTACCCACAGTACAAGCTGCTGTAAATTATACATTGCTACTTCCAGTCTTACTTCCACAGGCTGGCAGTCCCGCTATTAATGAATTTGATTTGAGGTTCATGTGTGTGTCCATTTTACTCACGTAATACTATTCTGATCGCCCTATCTCAGAGATGCTCTAAGAATATAAGTACTGAGAGCAAATAGAAAGATTTTTGAATGCTGGGATGATTGGATGTGTTCAGTGTAAAGAGATGAGTAAGAAGGTCAGCTTAGTTATTTGGAGTAATAAACAGTTTAGCTAAAGTACCCTTTTTCATAATATAAGAACAAAGAATAGTTGAATTTAAAGGGCAACCAATTTTATATCAATAAGATGAAATTAAATTTTTGCATAACATGTTATTAACCTGTGTCAGTCACTGACTGGGGGAAAGAAAGGATAGAGACCAAGCAATTAGTGGTTATCTAAGTACCTAATCCTTTTATAATAATGAATGTTTTCATTTATAAATAGGAGCTGTAGGTTGGGTTTTTTGGTGGTGGTGTTTTTTTTTTTTTTAGTCTCATGCTTTATACATAAACTTAGCACTACCTGATGAAGATACTGTTATGCAAGCTAGTTTAGTTCTGTGTTACACCCTGCATTAGATTTTCTGATGCTTCTCCTCACTGTTAAGAACAAGGTCCTGATTATGGCAGACCAACTTTTTGATCTTGTAAAACCTATTTTTATCCCATTTCTGTATTAGCTTAATCCCTTTTGAAGTTGTAATAGTGATGCTTATTACTATTTACTGAATCTTTCTTGAATTACAAAATTTTTAACTAGCTGGAAGTTTGCTCTTGCTTCCCTCTCTCATCCTGCTATTTCCTTTAATCTTATTTTTTTTCCACTATAAGGAACCCAAATCAAAGATAAAAGTTTTATACAGCAGACTGCTCTTACAGACCTGTGACCATTTTAGTTTTATCTTGCTGTAGGATCTAAGCCTTGGTCTTGCTATGGAGAATGGTCTACATACTGATTTTTATAGGCATTACCTTGAAGTGGCCAGTTCTTCCAGGGCAGACCCTGAAGGGTAGCTTAGATGCTTTGATACTTAGGTTGCCTGGGGACTCCAGGTAGTGACTACACTGACCTCCTCACTGCTGAGAAGTGCTCTTACAAGTAGGCAGCATTTCAGGAGGCAGACTGCTCTTTCTAAATGGGATTGACTCATCCTTCCGATAACTGTGGTGATCCTGTGTAAAGGACCCTGAGAAGGGTGACTGAAATGAGAGAAGAAAGGGTAATTGAAAAGAACAGGAGATGGTGGATGGAAGAAATAGCTACGTCCAGCATGCTGAGAAGTGCTAGATGTCTTTTGGGAACTTATTTGATGTTATAATAGAAGAACGGACTTTTCTAATAGAGGAATAAGGCAATATTCAAAGCGTTTGTATTGGCCATGGACTGTAAGAGAAAGGAAACAGGTTTTATGCTTAGCCCAGCATCTAATTTGTCCATAGTGTTTGGTTGTGGAAGTTCCTTGCTGAAGACTGTTGTTGAGCTTTGTTACTCCTTCTTTACACTGTGGTTGTACCACTTTAGTGCAGCTCTTGGTAAGCATTTGGAGACAGCTTTCAACTCAGTGCAGCATGCAGCTTTTTGGTGGCTCAGTAATTAAAAAAAAAAAAGTTCGTTTTTCCTAGCTCTAGTTGCTCACTATCCCACAGTATACCGACTGTTAAAGTATATTTTATTCTCTTTAGCTATTAACGTTGAAAATCACATTCAGTTGAGTAGATACTGTCTCAGATGCTTGGCCTGCTTATTCCCTTTGTTCAGCTTCTCTGGTGTCTGTTCCTCAAATTAAGTTGTGCACCTGGTGGCCGAGCTTTTCCATTTCCTCCTGCTGGATTATGGAACAGACATCATCTCTGGGGAGTTCAAAAATCTTTTTTAGAACTGCATTTTATTTATTTATGTATTTAATTTAAAGCATTCATCTTTCAAAAGCAGGCTTGTCTGCTTTGTTTTGTTCAGTTGGGTGTTAATTGCTGTATAGCGATTCGTATGTTTGGTGTGAACAACAGTGTACTTTGCATACTTAATTGGCCTGAAGTAAAAATTCGTTTTCCTTAATTAATGGCAACAAACAATTCCCCTCTCAGTCTATAAATGCATACTATCTTTGTTTGTTTCAGGCTATAAATTATGTTGTTTGTGTAGCAGTCATCACAAGATTTAGGGATGGTGGCTGAGCCTCTTCTCTGGTTTCAATTTTAACATTTAATAATATGTATCATATTTGAAGTACTTCATATACTTTAAACCTGTATTGTACTTACAATTATAGAAATAGAGATAATGTTTACCTGATTATAATTATTAGTCAGTAATTATTATATTACTATCACCAACATTTTTCTTTATATCTTCATATGTTTAATATTTAATAATATTTATTTAATAAGAGAAGTCATTAATGCAGAAGCTTGAGAGGTTTACAGTAAACTATATAATTCCATGCCACTGCATAAAGAAATAATACTCTATAGACATTAAAAGCAAGTTAAAACAGAAGCAAAAAGCCAGACTCAAGAGAATCTCTACATAAAGAATAAAAAGGTAATTATTACCTCTCTTATGAAAGATGGTAACAGTTCCTGGGAATATTTGTAAGCTCTCCTGGACAATTTCAGTTTGTTATTAGGAAAGACAGTAGTTACTCCATTCTTGTGCTACGCTGAATGGCACATAGGTGTTACTGTGTACCATCTCGTATAGCCGTAAGAATGCAAGCCTATAAATATGCAAAGAAAGTATCAACAGATAAAATGAGAATTTTAAGTACGTTCTTTCAGTTATATCGGTATCCACACTCCTTTAAGTACTTCAGAAAAATATAATACTTCTGTGAGTCATGGCTTTTCCGTGCAAAGGCTCTTTCTCAGTATGCCACATTTGTTCAGGTGTGGGGGAATTCTCTTTTTTGTTACGCTTGTGCGAGCCTGTCCATTAGAAATGTTAGATGCATTGCCCCATAATTCCCCGAATCAGCCTTTGGCGCATTTTAAAGATTTATGTTATGGCAACTGTGGGGTGGAGGCACATGGCCTTTTTCTCCTGTAGCAATGAATCACCTCTTCTCCCCCTCCCAACATAGAGAAAACAGCTTATCTTGTGAAAAAGTAACAGCTGAGACAGGTACCTGGCTGATGCTGGATGTAGTGTTGTAGCTATGTTCTGTGAAAATATCGTTACTGTTATTGGAGCCAGACCAGTGTTGGACATCTTGGTTTGCTTTGCAAAATGAAATTTGCCTTTGGTAATACAGAAGAGAAAAGTTTGGCTTGCCTGGACAGCTTTTTGGTCCACAATTTCTACCTTGATGTGAATTTTCTTGGAAAAATGTAAGTGAGCCATTGAAGCTAGCATACTCAGTATTGACAGAATTTTCAGACTTTATTGGGGTTTCTGGGACAAGCTTTCATTAGGCAAGGATGGCAGATGTAAAGCAGACATCGGTTGTTTGGTGGAAAATAGCTTCAAATTGAAATTAATAAAGTTGTGTATAAAATTTGACAAAGGCTGTCCTAATCTCACCAGATTTAGTGGTGTCCCCATTATTGGCTCTGATTTAATCAACCAATTTACCTAAACATCTTCATATTGTAATCAAGAAGCTCTCAGGCTTTTTAATTTTTTAGTTTTTATTCCTAATCTTTTCAAAAAGTTAAATACTTATTTTTCTGGTGAAGAAATTCTGCCTTTTTTAAAAGTTCTTTTGTGTGTGTGTATATGTGTCTTTATTTAAGTCTGAGAACACCCCTATGAAGTGGGAATGTACTGTTGCCCCTGTTTTGGACGGAGCTGAGCTGGCCTGGCTCTTCACAGGACGTCCATCATCTGAATAGATGTTTGTCAGCTGAAAAGGTGGTAACTTCCATCCGAAACAAGAAGGTGGTTGGTGGCAACAGATGAAAGTATGGGAAGACTGAGGGCAGGGTGCATAAAGGGAGTGTCTGGCTTAATGAATCCTCCATGTCTGTTCTCCACTCCCGCTGTACAGGTATTCCAGGCCTCCTCCTCCTCTCTCTTCTTGGTGGGTAGAGAAGTTGTGGGAGATAGATTTGTAATCTTCTTCAGCTGCATTGAAGTTAAATGAGTGAATGATATTCCTCCAGAATATTTTTACAAAAGGGTATATTTTTCTGAATTAAATTTGTGGCTTCAGCCCCTTTTAAAGAACTCAAGAGTGTTAATGAGCATGGGATCTAGACTAAGTCAACCAGGGATAAGACTTAGGCATAAGGGTGCTTAGTCGAGGCATTCTGATTGGATTTGGATATGGAATAGATGTAAAGCCATCCGTCTCTGGCAAAATGGGAACAGTTTTGGGCATGCCCAGAAACATAACTCGGTATCACTCTAGAACTCCACTGAGAAAAACTTAGGTGCCCATAAGATCTTAAGGGCTGAAGGGTAGACTAGGAGTTCAGAGATTACACTTTTCTGTCCACACTAAGATGACCTCACTTGCAGGCATTTCCTTGAGGCAGGTGTTTGCTTACAGCTCTGAAGGTGCCCGATATAATAGAGATTCATACTATCTGGCAAAATGTTCTTATTGTATGAGGAAATTGAGGGATCTCCTCTGTGCATATTGTGAGTGATAGTGAATTTACTATCCATTCACCGGTCGCTAGCTGACAGATTGAACTGAAGTCAGGCAATTGGTGGCTTGCTTCTTGGATTTTGATAAAGAAAAATCAACATTACCAGTAGTTTTCATATTAACCTTCTATCTATGTAAGTATCTGTGTCTAAAGGTAAGGACCACTCTGTGAACTTCTTTCTTTCTGATATCCAACATTTAATGTG
>NW_009260395.1:1155612-1164357 GCF_000687185.1 Egretta garzetta | reverse complement strand
GTAGCTAATAGGGGTTTTTTTGTTGGTGTTTTTTTCCTTTTTCCCCTTCAACTGCAGTAGAGATTAGGAGCATAATGCAGAATGCACTTTTTTTTGACGGCATCCCTCTGTAAGTTGTGACATGGCTCTTCTGATACCTCTTCAGTAGTGACCTGCCTTTGAAGTTTGAAATGAAAGTTTAAAAAACTCAAACCAGAGGACTAGTTCTGGGTCCTGTTTTCTATTAGTTTGGGTCCTAGGACATGTTGCTTTGTGAACGCCAGTATTGCAAAAAAAAAAAAAAAATTGTGTTCAGAATGCTGATAGAGATAATGAAAGGAAAATGACACTGTTTATTTTTAGTTTTCTATTGGCCTTTATTCAGTTTAAATAAAAGATGTATGTTTGTCAGACAGAGGATTCAGATGACTGATTGAACTGTTTCTAGATCAGGTAGCTCCTGTTTAGAAGTTTTGAACTCTTACACCAGTTATAAGCAACATATTAAAGAAAAAAGAAAATACATAGTCATCTTTTTTTTGGCTGATAGGTAATAAAAAGGTCTCCGTGCTTTGTCAAGTAATAGTAATTGTGAAATAGCTGCTAAGATGTGCATTTAGCTCTGTCTCATTGAAGAGAACCGGTTAGAACTTGTTGACTGCAATAATAACAGTAAGCAAACGTTTTTGCTAAGAATAAAAGACTTCTTGCTGATACCTGTTGATTACAAGGAAAGCAAAGGCAATGTGGAGACTTGCAAAGCTCTACATCCACTGTAAATAAGCAGTTGTGTTGTGTTCTATGCAAAGAATACAGGAAGTCTGCTTAAAGACTGTTTTTTATCTCTAACAATGTTAAATATTAAAATACAGAGTAGAAAATTGCTGAAAAACTTTTAGGTGATAATGCAGATGATGTTAATCTGGAAGTATATTTACAAGAAATTAATTTCTATTTAGTTTTACAGAGGGAGGAGATGGTAACTATATATAATTTTTTAGTATTTGACAAAACTGATTATTTCAGTCAACCATGTTTCAAGGCTACATACTTATATCATTAAAAAAAAAGTTACTTCAGGATGTTTTTCTACTGTATTTTGTCCACAGCTAGAGCAGTTTTGGGAGAATGAACGCTTTAAGCTTGTTTCAGTTGCCCATTTCCCTCTGTAATCTTACTAGTTTATGGGATCTTTTGAAAATGGCTTTTTTGCAGTTCTTCTATGGGTAGGTGCATGATTAAGGGTAGCGTTTTGGCCTCTGGAATTCTCATTACTTTGTATAATCCGCAAGATGGAATATGCAGGATGTGATTAACTGGCTCACAGACTCATTTTTTGACTTGTTGTCAACTAAGGATCCCCAAGGATCTTTTTTTTTTCTTTTTGTTTTTTTCTACATAGCTGCCCCCTAGTCTGTCTTCACCCTTTGCAAATGCATGACTTTGTCCCCAGGTGCAAGACAGCATTTGTTTGAGGTTCCTATCAGCCTATTCTTTCAGTTTGTTGAGCTCCCTCTGAATGGCAACCTTACCCTCAAGTCTATTCACCAGGTCCCTATTCCACCTATTTGGTGTCTCAGCAAACTTGCTGAGAGTGCATTCTGTTCCGTTGTCCAGGGTGTTGAAGTTAAGTTGTGTTGATCCCTCTATCAACCCCCGAGGAATGGCATCTGTAACAACGTGCTAGTTCAACTATGAGGAGTGTCAGTTAGCCTTTGAAATATTGACAGCTACTCTTTGAGCCTGGTAATCCAGACAATTTCCCACCTATGTTGCAGTCTACACATCCATCCAACTTGGCAACAAAAATGCTATGAGACTGCATTGAAAACCTTGCAAACATCAAGGTAAACAATATCCCTGGTACTTTCCTTGTGCACTGAACCAGTCATCTCACCGCAGAGGGCAGATTTATCAGGTGTAATTTGCCATTTGCAAATTCATGTTGGCCGTTCCCAGTCACCTTGCTATTGTTGTGCTTGGAAGGGGCTTCCGTGAGGACTTGTTCTGTAATTTTTCTGGGGACTGAGAAACACCCAGGTGTTTCTTGTTCATCATTTTGAAGGTGACTTTATACATTTACCTTTTTCCAGGGGCATCCACCAATCACTGCTAGTGATAATAGCCACTAGTTCAGATGTGATAGGGAGAGACCTCTTGTCCAGCTTAATCAGTATGTGCATCACATCTAGATCCATAAGCTAGCATATTTCCAGTTTGCTGAAGTGGTCCTTAAGTTGATCCTTCTTTCCTGCAGGTAGTATGTCTCTCCTTCAAACTCTACTGCTAGACACTGGGGCCTGAGAAGCCTGAGGGCAGACCTTGCTAGTAAAGACTGGCAAGATATCGAGCGTCTTAGCCGTTTTCATCTTTCATGTCCTTTGTCACTAGGTCTTCTCTCTCTTTCAACAGTGAACCCATGTTTTCCTTGCTTGTAGAAGGATATCCAGTATGCTCATAGAATCCCTTCTTTTTATTCTTTGCATCTCTTGCTAGTTTCAGCTTCATCTGTGGTTTTCCTAATTCTATTCCTGTGTGCCTGGAAAGTCCTTTTGTGTCCCTCCTGGGTAACTTGTCTCAGGTTCCACCTTCTGTAAGCTTCCTTTAGTTTTTGTTAAAAGTTCCCCATTTATCCAAATAGCTGATCAAATGGATCCTTCTCATCCTCTATGGAGGTTGTCCTTTCCTTGAAGATCGTCCAGCTCTGGTGGGCACCTTTGTCATTCATGACCATCTTCTGTGAGATCCAGCCAGGTAGATCTCTGAATAAACTGAAGTCCATTTTCCTACAATCCAGGGTTTTTCTTTGTTCTGTTACTCTTTCCTCACTTCTCTTAGAATCTTAAGCTCCAATATCTCGGCGTTGCTGCAGCCAAGGCAGCTGCTGACTTCCATGCCCCTGATTAGACTGTTTTTTTTAAATGTATGAATAGAAAATTCAGTTAGAGCAACACTACTAGTCAGTTTGTTCGGCCTTTGTGTCAATACTTGTCCTCAATGCATTTGAAATCTGGATTGCTTGTGCCCTACTGTGTTGCTCTTCTAGCAGATGAACTGGTGGTTCTATTCCACCATGAAGCGTGTGAAAGCTGCTTTTGTTGCCCTGTCTTGTGTGTGCCTCTTACCTCACATCTCCACCACTTCAAGACCTTGGTTTAATTGGATTTAGAAAATATCCTCCTCGTGATTCCCAAATTTCTTTTGCTGTGTAGAAGCTGTAATTAAGTACAAGTGTAGTTTATGTGAGACTGAATGTGTTTGCCATCCAAAGCCAAATGACTTATTTGGCATATATAAGGTAAACGCTTGGTTTTGTTTCCATATGTTTCAACACACAAACAGATTATTTAAACATTGTCATTTCTGCCTCAGTCTATAATTTAATTTGGCCTAAATAATCCATGTACATTACTCACCCGCTTCTTCACCATAGAGAGAGAGAGAGAGAGATAAAGTTTGGTTGAGCTGTTTGTATCTGCTATTCTGCATATCCTAGAATCAAGATTAAAAAAAATTTTGGTATTACATTGTGATAAAAGTGATCTGTACTGGTGGTAGGTGCAGTATAGGAAAGAAAAGTATGATCTGATGGAATGTGTTGAAAAGCAATAGCTGATGTTTTGGCTAGTTTGTTACCAAGTTTTGAAAGGAAAAAAATACGCCAAACAAACATGAAAACCCTTCCAACACCCCCAATCCAGAAAAAGCCCAGAAGTAGTTATGTGCTGCAGCTTTGCAGATCGTTTTCAGGAATATGCTGTTGTAATGGTGGTGGTGTATATTAATTCAATATTATCTGTTTTAAGTCTTCAGAAGCATTTTATTTCTTCTGGGGATGAAGCTTTATGAGAAAAAAACAAGAATACAGACTTGGTTCTTTTTGGAAAGGATTTGTTAACTCTGCACTTAACTAGCTGAATAGTTTTTTAATAGTCTGTTCTTTCTGAATGTGGAAAAGAATACCTTGTGTAAGGTAATACTGTCTGCTTTGAATTATAATGAACATGCAAAATGTAAATAATCTGTTATTTAATCTTTAGGATTTTAAACATTTATCTAGTGTGGATTAAGTGTTTCATTTGATTTTGTTTGTATCATCTGTTTTAAAATATATCTTGAAACCTGACACAGGCATCAAGCCGTCAAGAAGATGAACAAGTGGTCCTTGTCAGAACAGATCAAAGTGGAAGGGCATGGCCTGTGACAGCACCAACTGAACCACAGGAGCCAAAAGGAGGACGGAGAAAGCGACAGATGGTAAGTTTTACCAATGTGAGTGTTAAAGTGTAATTCTGAAATGATTTTGTAGTTCTACTTTTATGATGCCATAATTAATGTGAGTGTCTTATCAGAATGTCAGTAGGTAGTTAAAAGTTCCTTTCAGAAGATGATTGTAATTAAGTGTTAGAGTACATATTTATTAAGCATATATTAAGTTTATTTTCAGACTGCGTTTCCCTAGGGATCACTTTAGGGCTTATTTATATGCACATTCAAGGAAAAGTAAGTTTTTCAAATTATCACAGTCTCTTAGCCAAGTAGTTTACATTATATAAAGTTATGTAAATAATGAAGATTAGCAGAGGTGAAATATTTCCAAAATAAGAAAGATTTTACTGAGATACTCAGGTTTTAGGGGCTGATTTTCCTTTTCTTTTCTCCTGGTCAAAAATACTGCTACTGCTGATAATAAAAATTATGACCTAATCTTTGTAACAAAGTGCTTTGGGGAACAGTGAGAAGCTTGGAGGCTGGAGCAGCGTTTTATTCTTAGGACGTTTGCTTGCAACAGTAAATAAACTAATATTTCAATCCTCTTGGGCAAAGAGGAGATGACAATACTTCATATTTCTAGCAACTCAGTTCTTGATTAGCAGGACAGCTCAGTTTGTAACACTGCTGTGGTGGAGTAAAAGGCACAAGAGGGTGAGGAATTGATTGTCATCTTCCTGTTGTTTCCATTTTGGAAAATGCCATCTCTGCTTTATGTTAGTGACCATTCCCTGTGATCCTTCAGGATTTAGTTTAGTCCTGCCCTAAAGGACAAACTCTGTTCTCTTGTGCACTCTGTCGAATATAGCAACGTTTCCCAGCAGACATACAACGTTTATACACGTTTTCAGTAGTGTCTGTGATTGCTGCGTTTCAGTAGTGTCTGTGACTTGACAATTCAAAAGCTTCTGTAATAATGAAGATCACTTTTTGGAATATTCCATTTCTGTGAGTTGATTAACCGTTTCAGTGAATTACTATGCGTCTTTCCTGAGTGGTAATGTTGTAGCTCTGATAGCTTAAGGATATAAAGGATATAGTGATTGTGGGAAGAGGCTGCATTTTTATTTAGACCTACTGATGCAAGTGAAGAAAGGGAAGGATGTTCTTTTCCTTAGGTCAAATGAAGCAGCAAGTTCATTTGCTTCAGATATGCTTAGCTTGTTTCATGATTCTTTAAACTTGTTGAAATTATTAGGATCTGAATTTTATAGTTGATCTTTCTAACTAGGTTAATACTAATTTTCAATATGTTTGTTTCCAGGTCCCTACTCATATAGATAAAGAAAGAGTAAGGTATTTTCAGGATGATGACAGCATGAACCTGAAGGATTTGGTCAAAAATGAGAAGATGAGAACAGCAGAGGATCAAAACTCACTGTTCATGCGTATGGCGTCAAAGGTAGGGTGTTGTGTGTATAGCTTTAATTTAATCAAGTGTTTTATTGTTAGAAATATCAGGGAAGACATTTGGCCTCAGTGCTCTAGGTATGTTGTTTTTTCATTGAGAATTCTTATTGTCTTGAATGGTGGTCCTGATAGATGTTATTAAAGTGACGGAAAACTGCATGCATGCAGCAAATTTGGTGCGTTCAGTTCTTTCGTAGAGGTGATTGATTGTGCTGTTCCTCTGCCTGTAGAATTTGATGCTTTTGAGGTGAAAACTTTGAGTGTGGTGTACTTTAATAGGTTAGCTATGCCTAACAAAGCAGGTTTTCCCCAAATTAGTAACAAATAAAAGCAGCATTTTCTTAGTGTTTAGAATGTCTCTTCCATCTAGAAGTTAGAAGAACCAATGAGATTTGAAGCAAACTACCTGAAATTCCATCAGGATGTCCTGGATAATGAGATATGCTTGCAGGCCACACAGTTTTATACATTATGGTTCCATGAGTGATCCCACTTAAAAGAGTGGCCACCTCACAGACAGTGCAAATGGAATGATTAATTTTTGTCATCCAAACTGAATAATAAAGGATACTTTCTTGATGTGGAAGTGTTTGACAGAGATGATTTCC
The DNA here is from genome assembly GCF_000687185.1 of Egretta garzetta. Taxonomy (NCBI): domain Eukaryota; kingdom Metazoa; phylum Chordata; class Aves; order Pelecaniformes; family Ardeidae; genus Egretta; species Egretta garzetta. The sequence goes on along the minus strand of NW_009260395.1, from coordinate 1,158,088 downwards.
AATAGCTATAACATACAGTTTCTCTAGCATGCTTCAAATTTTACTAGGTTACTGCTCCAGTATTTTGTGCACCACTGAACAAGTTTTCAAAAAGCTTGTTAGTATGGAATTAGTATCATCACAGACAAAACTTGTTTTTCCATTTATCTAGAAGGCAGACAAGATCCTGGATAGTAGGTTTTGGTTGTTTGGTTTGGGTTTTTTTTTCTTTCTTTTTTTTTTTAAATTCTCCTTCTTCAGGTGATACTTGAAAGAATCGGAAAAGCCATGAGAGTACCCAGTAGAAAATATTTAACCTGATGCTATAAACCATCTGGCAGGAAATTCTGGAGAGATTGTCAGAACTTTGAGAAGTAGAGCGGTTTATACATCTTCTCTTTCAGCTGCTTCTGATAGAAGTTTTCAGTCTCTCCCACTGGCATACTCAAAAAAATTATGCCCTTGAGGTCCAGTTAAATAAACACGTCTTGTTGCCTGTATTTGATTTCCTTCTTTACTTTCCCTTCAAAAAAAAAAGCCCCAAACACATAAAACTTTGCCTAAAACCTGTGTAATAGTGCAAACTATTAACTATAATTAAGTAGCATATCTGTCATGCAAACATTTACGAGTAAATGAAAATGTAAGGACTCAATAAAACTTTGTACTGTCTGCATCATATGATAATAAGCATAACAAGGGAGAAATGGTTGCCGTTTTCTCAAGGACCTTATTCATCTTGTATTGTCCTGTCTCCATTAAGTATTTTATTTAGAAGAGGTAACTTCCATGAAGAGTGGTGGTTGGGGTGTGTGTGCATGAATGTCTATATAAAAACATAAGTGGAATGGAATTAAAAAAACTTAAATCTAGGCACCAAAGGTGAGTTTGTAAATCAGTATTAACATGTCTTTCTTGAAATTATTATTAATGTTCTCAATTAATCCTGTGTTTAGGCAGATGTTTTCATGTGACTGCTTCCACTGAACAGTTTACAGGATTGCTTTTTGTGCTCTGATTCTTTTCAGAGATGTGAAAATAAAACCAGGCTCATTTGAGTTTGGTAATAGCAAATGTTTGCAATACCCCTAGGAGGACATAGTGGAGAGTGGCATCAAAAAGAGAAATTTTTTTTTGCTTGGATTTTTCCAAACTCAAATGAAAGCCACGTGGACTTTTCTGAGAAACATGTACTTTATATTACTATATAATGTACTGGGCTTGCCCCTGAAATTTCTAAACTTTGTGAAAAGTATTGTTTGCGTATTCATATATTTATCGATTCCAAGTTTCTTCACTTCAAACTGGAAATAACGTTTAACTCTTAGAGCGTGTTAAGTTATCCTTGGTTTAGTTTTTCTATTTTTGACATCATATTAAGTAATTATTAATGCAAGGAAGACTAGTAACCTTGAAGGGACATCAAAGTTGTCTATATTATTTAGTTTTGTAAGTCTTCAAAGGGAAAATTCTGATATTTTTTCTTTGTAATTTTTTTGTTCTGTTCTTTTTTTCTATTCAATTTTGAAATCCTGTGAATTTTTCAGGTTTTTGATGACCGAGACACTTAATGCAAGAGCAGCTGTATGAGAGATTCACTCAGCCCAGTATTCTGTGTCAAACAGTGACTGCTTAGGAGAAAGAGTATAAGAATAGGTCACATTTCCAATGATGCAGTCTTTATGTGCTTTCCTGGCCTTTAGCAATGTGGAATTTTTTATTGTACCTCTTTACCTGGTATTTCTCTCTGCTTTTGGTTTATGTATAGAAGAGCTAGATGCAGGAAGAGCTAGAGTTCTGTATGTGGTTGCGGGGCCATGATCTCATTGCGATTACAGAGACATGGTGGGACAACACGCATGACTGGAACGCTGCCATCGATGGCTATGTGCTTTTCAGGAAAGACAGGCCTACGAGGCGAGGCGGTGGAGTCACTCTTTATGTAAAAGAGCAACTGGAATGTGTAGAACTCTACCTGGGAGCAGATGAAGAACAAGTTGAAAGCTTGTGGGTGAAAATTAAGGGGCAGGCCAGCATGGGTGACACTGTGGTGGGTGTTCACTATAGGCCACCCAATCAGGACGAGGAAGTGGATGAGGCCTTCTATAGACAGCTAAATGTAGCCTCACAGTCGCGGGCCCTGGTTCTCATGGGAGACTTCAACTATCCGGATACCAACTGGAAGGACCACACGGCAAGGTGCGCACAGTCCAGGAGGTTCCTGCAGAACATCGATGATAACTTTCTGACCCAGGTGGTGGAGGAGCCAACAAGAAATGGAGCGCTACTGGATCTTGTGTTGGCAAATAAAGAAGAATTAGTTGAGGATGTGAAGGTAGGGGGGAGCCTTGGCTGCAGTGACCACGACATGGTGGAGTTCCGGATTCTGAGAGGGGGAAGCAGAACAACAAGTAGGACTACCACACTGGACTTTAGGAGAGCAAACTTTGGCCTCCTCAGGGACCTACTTGGAAGAATTCCATGGGCTATGGCTCTC
>NW_009260395.1:1124642-1153957 GCF_000687185.1 Egretta garzetta | reverse complement strand
GAGGAAAGGCTGAGAGAGTTGGGCTTGTTCAGCCTGAAGAAGAGAGGACTTAGAGGGGACCTCATCAACACATACAAATATCTTAATGGTGGATGTCACGAGGATGGAGCCAGATTCTTCTCAGTGGTGCTCAGTGCCAGGACAAGGGGCAATGGGTACAAACTGAAACATAAGAGGTTTCAGGTGAATATGAGGAAAAACTTCTTTCCTTTGAGGGTGACAGAGCCCTGGAACAGGCTGCCCAGGAGGGTTGTGGAGTCTCCTTCTCTGGAGATATTCAAAGCCTGCCTGGATGAAGTCCTGTGTAGAATGCTCTAGGAGAACCTGCTTTAGCAGGGCGGTTGGACTAGATGATCTCCCGAGGTCCCTTCCAACCCTTGCGATTCTGTGATAGGGTTAATGGCTTTAAACTAAAACAGGGTAGGTTTAGACTGGATATAAGGAAGAAATTCTTTACAGTGAGGGTGGTGAAACACTGGCACAGGTTGCCCAGAGAGGCAGTGGATGCCCCCTCCATGGAAACATTCAAGACCAGGTTGGACGGGGCTCTGAGCAGCCTGATCTAGTTAGCAGTGTCCCTGCTCACTGCAGGAGGGTTGGACTAGATGACCTCTAGGGGTCCCTTCCAACCCAAACCATTCTGTGATTCTATAATCGGGGATTAGACTGAATATTCCCTGTTAGTTCCTTTCTGTGGCTCCTCATCTGCCTTTCTCTCATCTCTACCTACTGCTAAAAGGCATGAAGTATAGTTACTGAATTTGAAGAAAACAGAAAACCAAATCCTGTATGAATAAGAGGTTAGCATTCTTGTACCTGCAGCCAGTTCCTCAGAGATTTTAGTTACTGGCACTGTAAGGATTTCTGGGACAGTGGTGACATTTGATCCTTTTAGGAATGGTGCAGAAACAGCCTGGCTCAGTATGCAGCTGTTTTAAAAATAAAGGTTCTGTACAAATGGGGGTGAAGTTTGGCAACTGCGCTTCTGCATCCATATAGTAGAGGAAAATGCAATTTAGTGTTTAACTTCTATAAAGAAGCAATTATGTAGAAATGTGGAGTCTATTTAGTGGGAGTTTCAAAATGATTATGTAAAGAGAAAGTGCTTGCAGGTTGTGAGGGACTCTCCAGTACTCAGTGCCAATTGCACAGGTATGCCGCTGGAGGAAACATTCTAAGGGAGTGAACAGCCTCCCCAAATGGGACAACTTTATTTAATTGTGTGTGGGTTTTTTTGTTTGTTTGTTTGTTTTTTTTTAATAAATCCAAGGGTGGGGGAACAGAAGAATAAAGAGATTCTAGAGGTTAAAAAAAAATCAAATCCAGAACCCAACCATTATTTTAAAAGTACTTGTCGATTCCAAGTAAGGAGAACAGAAAAGAGCATGAGCCTAGCAGGCCTAGAAGTAAGCTTTGATAAGAAAGACTGAAAAATTACCTTGAGGGAAATACTTTAAGCAATTATTTTGAGTTTGCTAAAAGCATAAAACTAGAAGTTAAACTCATTGAAAGGAAAAAGCCTTCAGGAATGTGGTGTTGAAAAAAAAACTGATCAAGGTATAATGAAAGCATTTAGGAAAGATAAGTGCATGCCAGAAGAACTAATGAACTATTTGCATATATCCTCTATAAATGAGGTCAGAGTGATTCTTTTGCATGAGCCATTATTTACAGGGAATAATTTAAAAAATGGTCTCAAGTTAACAGTGTCAGTAAAATTACTTTTAGCTGAAATTTATAGAAATCCTATAGCTTAAAAAGAAACTTTAATTTGAGATCAATAATAACAAATGAGTAAAAACCGAATGGTCCTCACTTGAAGAAGTTAGTGTGATGTGCTGAACTGTGAACTGCTGAGTTACTCTTTATGCATCCTGAGGAACAGAAGGCGGCAAGTATAATCGCAGTCTTTAAAAAGAAAACAGAGGGCAGGAGTAAATGCTTTTGCTTTTTCTTTATTATAAAAGGAGGTTACAAGTAGATTCATCAGGAATCTTTTCTGTTGAACATGTACATAAACCATCTGGAGGAAGGGATACTTTATGACCTGACAGTTTGTTGTTGTTATGTAAGTATTTAGGACTGTCAAAAATAGAGGTCACTGTAAATTGTAAATTATAGAATTTGAAAATACAAAGCTAGGATTTTTTTTTTTAACATTGTGAAACTTATATCTGAACTGATTCTTAAGACTGACTTTAGAGAGTTGCTGGAGAGACATACATATTTTAGTGGTGTGAGTCATCTGTCCTATTTTGAATGCCGTCTGACAGACATTATGGGTATAAAAGGAATTAAGATGTCTAGCTCAGACACAGGGGATTATGCTATAGACCTTTCAAATAAGGAGAAAGAGATCCCACCGTAGGTACTGAGGCAGTAAATTCAGATGAAAGTCAGGGTTGCTGGTAGTCGTGACGCTGCGTGAACTGTGCATATACCACAACAGGCTGTTACTGCTCCATTCGAGAGTCATTGTGAATCTGCAAACATCGTCTCTGCGCTGGTGGGATTGTGAAAAAAGGGAATTTAGGACCAGTATAAAACGTATAAGTCTACTGTAGTGCACCCATAGCTTGAATGCTAGCCAAGCTGGTAAAGCATACCCTGCAGTCAGCGGTACAGAATGGTGGCCGTTTGGAGAAAACCAAAGCCAAAATTTCTTCAGCTGAGGTGGGGAAAGAAGGCAGCTGGTAGACCAGAACACACAATGAGCATGAAATTTTAATAGAAAACAACTATTTTTGTTTCTCATGTGTGGTCACAGAGCAGCATTTAACATGAAGGAGGATTTGGGGTTTTTGTAGGAAATTGTAGAACTCACGCTGTAGAGCATGAGATGCTGTGGCGGCCTCCATTGTGAGTGGGAGGAAAAAGGATGCAGTGCCTTTCTGAAGTACAGGTTCATTGGTAAATATTAAATAGGGAGATCTAGATTGGATTTTGGCTCAGGATTTCTACAATAAAATGCTGAGAGCTGCAAGTGTGTAGCAGAAGCATCAGTTCTACGTGCTTTGTTTATGCTTTTCCCCACAGGTTTTAGCCATTGCTGGAGATTGATTTTGCAACATACAATGATCACACTGGGTTAGAGTGAGCAGCTGCGTTTCTATGTTTCATTCTAAAGGTTTCTTTCTTCGGGGTTTTTTTTGTTTGTTTGTTTTTATGTTATTTTGTTTACGGTTAACATTTTTTAATAATGTTACAAGGAATGTATTGTGTTTCCTGGCTTATGCAACTGCTTTATTTTAGTTTGGGAAGGCTCTGAAGTTCCCACTGACTTCAGTAAGCTTCGGGTCAAATGCTATGTACCGTGTTTCTTTTTTGTTACTAGGCAAAGATGCACTGCATCACATAATTTTATTAGAACAAGCTTCTTGAATGGGTAGCTAGCTCTTGACTAATCCTTTAAGATTGAGCCATGTTATTTATTTACTAGCTAAGTGTGCTGGAGCATATGCTCAAGGTAGATGTTTTTGTCAATTACTGTTCAAGATGAGGTTGATCTCTTTCAGCTGTACAAGGAATCTGTAGTAATGGATTTTTAGTTGTCCAAATTTTAATTCATGGTACCAAAGTCCTCCAGTCCCATGCAACGTCACATTTAGGTTTTGAAGGTATTTTTGTTTGGCTTTCACAAAAAGAAATGCCAGTTCTTCTTCTCTGTTAAAATCTGAAATGCTTTTGGTAGTTTCTTTACAGGTGATTCCCAGCTCTTGTCACCATGAAATGTGATGATCTTCCCCAGATGGTGATAGTTTCTTGATCCTAAATTAAGAAACTGGCTCCTGGGCATCCTGAGTTTTACATGTCTTTCCATGTCTGTAGAATGCGTTCTTGTTCACACCATTACAAGATCAGTGTTAGTACTGAAGTGTTGGCGGCAGTCTGAAAAATTTGGGTGTGATCACAGATATTCAAGATGTTTTCTTCCTGTATTTTATAAACCTGTACTACAGAGAGTATCTGCATTCTAATCTGGGGGCTCAGTGAGACAATCTTCAAAAATCTTGCATCTCTCCTAAGTGGATTCATCAAGGTGTTTTTATGTCCAGCAGGAAGTCTAGCAACCAAACCCTCTTCTGTCAGTTTTAGTTTGATAACATAGTACACAAATTTGACACATACAAATTACTTTCTCTTTGTGCCTTCATTTGAGAAGCAGCGGAAAAAAATATCCACAAAAATGAATCTGTCATCTTTCAGAAGAGCAGTGGGAGGAAACTGCTGAAAGTCTATAAAGGATATCCTACCTAGGGTGGGAGAAGGGAGATCCTGCCCCTTAAATTCTGTTGAATCATTTCATTTATCTTATCAGTCTGAACTGCTTTTGTTGAGTGATTGTTGTGATTTCTTAGGCGTGGCTGCTGGTGTAGAAGTTATCTGCTGCAGGCAAAGCATTTGCTTTTAAAGAATGAAATATAGGGCATATTTTTACAAACAGCCTTCCTTTAAGCATCTCTGTTGCACAGTTGCTTCTTATCATGGTGTTGGTTTTGCTTCCATAAGTTCTAATGTCAAACCTGATGCCAATATAATTTGTGGGAAAATGGATGTTTCAGGAGTGGCTTATCCTCAGGTTCAGTTGGATGCCTCTTTCCAGCTGAAAGGAAAACAAACCAAAATTTGTCTGAATTAGCAAAAAGGTTTCTTTTTTAATGTATTGTATTTGTTAGCCATCTTAAAATTGCAGCCAAGTAAAATGAAAAGTTAGACTACAAACTTAAGGAGCTACCGCTGCCATAACGTAGCCAAATTTTTTTGTGGTGTGTTTTTTTTGTTTTGTTTAGCGCTTCTATCTTATGGGCAGATTATATTTTTCCATGTTGTCTTTATCTTGTTCAGTCCAGTGAATGTTCAGTGGCTGGCAGCAAGGTGGCTCTTCAGTCCTTACAACTCTTTGGTTGCGCAGTGTGATCATCCTTATCGCCACTTTTAATCCAATGTGAATTTACTGATGTGAACAGAGGAGCCTAAACCCTCCCTGTCTTCATCACCTCAGTCTTGTGCAGTGTGTTTGCCCCTACCCCCATGATGTGCTGGACCCGGCAGGAGCGTGACTCCCCATGCAGTTGTGGCTGTGGCCAGCTGTGGTTACACCTACGCATATAAACTACAGCACTATTCTTTCCTTCATTGGTTTTCCCAGGGCTTTTATCACTTTCCCAGACTATGCCAAAAAGAAAATTCCAGCTGCATGGCTGTTGAGGAGGGAGGAAATGGGCATTGCTCTCACAAATGGGAATGGAATGAGAAAGGCAGACCAGCAGATTTTCTGGCTTCTGCACAGCTGAATGCTCTGCTCCACATCAATGTTACTTTCCCAATACTTAGGGTTCTAATAGTATTTCAAATGTTATACAGGCTAGTTGTTATGTGTCTCTGAAGATAATGACATAATTGCAGTTCTGTAAAGGGAGATGGGGATGTTGAAATAGGAAGATATAATTCATGAAAAGATTTGCTTTCTTAAATGGGACTTGGAAAAAATGTCAGTACATAGACCCAAAGTCTCTATCCATGAAACCTCTGTCTAATCCCATTGGCAAATGAAGGTCTATATGATATGACGTTATCTCCTGCCTGACTCCCACTCAGATTCACAGACTAAACATCCGTTGTGGTCAGGCCATACTTGCCCTTACTAGTCTTTTTCCCACCTGTAAAGTTTCCTTTTCTCAAGAGTTCTGTGAAATCAGATGGAGGGAATATGCTATCCTCGTGCTATTTGCTTGCCTGTTGAGACTATGTTTTAAATTTAGATGAAAAGCAAATGCCAGTTTACCATTCCCCTCTTGCCCATTCTTCTTTTTCTAGTCACGGTTCTAATACAGCCTTGCTGTAGTTGAGGTTCTTATCTCCTGTTACTTTTTGGCTTCTGTTCACAGCAGGTTGCTGTGGACGTCAGTTATCTCGAACAGTTTGAAATACAGCCTCTTCCACAGTCGTCCCATGCATGCTATTATGTCAAACTTATGAACATCATGAAAAAGCCTCAAATCTTCAATTTTCAGTGGTGAAAAAGCTTTTTTTTTTAAACAAAATTTGAAACCCCAACACCAATCTTTTTGATATATGGAAAAAAGCAGGCCTTAAAGTCTGATTCTTTCATATTTCACTGTTACACCTAAAGAAAAAAAAAAACTGTTTGAAGTTACTGTATTTCTACTTTTATTCTTTCTTCAGTTTGGAAAGCAGATTGGGTTCTTAATGCTACAGAAGCATGACTATAGGGTACAAAAAAGTCAACAAAATATTTAAAAACTTTTTTTTTTCTGCCAGTTTTAGAGTACAAAATATGTGTGAAGTCTTAGGCTTTCACTACTGATAGCTTTGAGTACCCTGTCTGTAGTTCCTTCTGCCCTTGATAGTTGTAAGTAGTTCAATTTTCCCAAATCGTGCTGTTAAGACATACGTAATCCTTTCATTTATGCCAATAGATGCTTGTGAGTGTATAGAGACTGATTTCTAGAACATTACTTCAATAGAAATTACCTTCTATTTGTATGCATAGATTCTACTAAGGTTTTTTTTTTCTTTTTGATTATGTTTTACTAAAAGAAAGTTGGAAAATTGCTTTCAGCCTTATCATTTTTACTTGCTGTGCAAACCTACCTGTTGCACATCTTTGCATTTCCATCACCATAAACCAAAATAATAGTCTAGAAACATTTTAAAAGCTAAAGTGAAAAAAGCAGAATGCTTGCTTCTGCTACTATTATGTAATAAACCTTTTTCTTCTCTTTCTTCACATGGTGAAGCCATTCTAGTACAGTATTTCGTAGACACGATAAAACTCTAACAAAGCTCTGGTGCATTGTTGCTTTTTAAATGTACTTAAAGATCTGTGCAAGTGCATGGTTTGCTGTAAAAAAAATTAATATGAAAACCCAAGAGAAAATGATTTCAAACACCTTGTTCTGCATTTAAGCTACATTTCAGTTCAATGCACTGAACAACTTTCTGTGTATATTGTGTGGACACAAAGTTAAAGCTGTTCCTGCCTGTGGAAACAAATCAACAGCAGTGACAGCTAGATTAGGAAAGAAAACCTTGGAACAGGAGGTACTGTGTAGGAGCAGCCCATATTAAATGAGTGCGTAAGCATTTGGTGTTCTTCATGAATTATATTAAAATTACAAAAAATACATTATGTTGCAAATAAAGACTTGCTCAGGGAGAGCCTTTTCTAGATATTTAAGTTACGGCCAGGGGCAACTGTAAAGTTAAATGCCAATCACACTTTTAAACAGCAGAATTCTGTGGCTGAAGGTATTTTGCTTGGCTTATATTGAATTTCATCGACTTGCTTATAAAGTTTTATCTGTCCTAGTAACTAATTATAGCAAAACCTACACTTTTCATTTCAAATAACTGAACCAAAAAAGAGAGTGGTCCCTAACCATTGAGCAGTACTCTGCTGTTTATTGCTTGGCTTCTGCTGCTCAAAGGTAATCCTGAGCTACCTTGGTCATCAACATGATTTGTAATATTTTCCTGTCACTGTCATAGGCCTTAAAAGCACTCTGTCCCTTGATAGTATCAAAGGATTTTAATCTTATGTGTTTAACGTATTATTTATTTCACTGGGATGATAGGTTTGGGAAATGCCTATATGCTGAATTATATGTTGAATTAAACCTACATATGAAGGTATTCGTGGTTATACAGAGATTGGAGTTGTAATAAAATTAACACGATAAAATTCTGCCTTGATTTGGCTTGGACAAATGCTATTTGAGATCAGGAAGACTGTTTTCTGAGGTGATTTTTTTTTTGTAAAAAAGAAGTGCTAAATGCTGAATAAATTTAAATGTGATGAGATGTATTCATATGTCACTCAGGTTTATATTCTAAAATAATAGTTTATTGTTCTTTATTGCTGCTTCCCAAAATATGAGTACAACATTCCACAAATATTAACTCTGTCATTTAAAGTTGAAGACGTCAGTGTTGCCATGACAATTTAAAACCAAACTGATACGTTTTATACAATCTGTAGACTTTTTTTCACAAGTTTTCTAAGCAGATGCACTTTTATTAGCTTATATGGAAATAACTTTAACTACGATTACATTAGCAAGAAAACAGGAAAAGCAGAAGTTCAGTAGTTGCATACAAAATAGAACAAGAAAATAAGCAGAAAAGTATGTGTACAAAAAAGCTGAAAATAACCCCCAGTGGAAAGATGCAGGTGTATTTTGTTACTGTCCTAATTGTGCTTAATGGAATTTCCTGTTTCATCCCCAAATTTCAGAGGAATTTGAAGAGAGGAAAAGTGCATTCAGGGTATTATATAGGAATAATCCCTGATGATTAGGAGTTCTGCCTCTCGAGGTTTCCTTTCAGTACCACAAGGATATTAAATTCTTGCATAGGGCTCTTTCCCAAGGGTGCACGCAAAGATCAAGTGACGGCAGCAGAGGGAGAGAGAGGAGAGGCAACGTGCAGCACACTTCAGATGGAGTGTGTAGGCAGCCAGCAGTGTGTACGGCTGCAGGGGGTTTACTGTAACAATAAGAAAACAGAGTCAGTTTAAAATTAAGCTATGAGATACAGTTCTATCAATCTGAACGCTTGGCAGAAAAATGAGGCTGACCCTGGAGTGTACCTGACACAGATCTACAAGAGTTACTTTTGGAGGTAGCCCCATGCCAAGGTGCCTTGTGGCTTCAGTAGCATTAAAAAAAAGAAAAAAAAATCAATTATTTTATTAAAAAAATGTTATATAATGAAATTATTCATGTTGTATATTCATATTATTCATGCTAATTATAACATTAATGACTTCATCAGCAAATAAAACATTGTCATTTTCCCCTTTCTCAAATCATTCTAATGTATGCGTAGCCAGATGCTGATCTCGTTCTGAATTCCTCTGCTGAATGGTTAGCGATCTCTCCCCTTGTTTTGGGTTTTAGCCACATTTGCGCACATTAGATCTGTCCCATTGAGAGTCCTAAGGATGATTTTTATCTGCTCCTGAAAGAAGTTTGGATGCCTTCCCTGGCTGCTGTTTAAACGTTTGTGTATCACAGGCCTTTCTTGGCCAGGGCAAGCAAAACGGTGATGCCATCCCTGCTGGTTAGACCGAAACTGTGTCCTGGTTGTGGAAAACTGATCCCCTGTCAGACGGATGGTAGAAATTTCACAGTTGGACAATTACACCATGAGGCTGTGCCATTTTGCCTGGTGCTAAGAGTCCTAAAGCCACCTGTGTATTCACTGGTTAACCGGTGCTTGCCAAAAGAGAAGGAAAAGTTGGGAAATAGAGGGCAGGTATGAAGGGAGAATGTGGCAGATGAGCCCAGAACAAAAAAAGTGAAATGGGAAAGAGAAGACAAGGGACTGTGGAAATGATCTGTCTTACGAGAACATCAGTTTAGGTTAGCTCTTGGTTTTGGCCAGTGTCTGGTAGAAACAAGGATTTCAGGTGCATTGTCTTTATAGATGTTTGAATTTCTTATGTTAACTTTAGGCAGTTCAGTGGTGTTTTTTTAGGACATCCCAACTTGAAACTGATATATAAAAGTGACTACCTGCTTCTTTCAGATCTCTGTGCAGCACCTGAAATACAGTGAGCACAGCATCCCGTGGGGAGAGGGAACTAAATACCCAACTTCCAGAATGCATTGACTTTAACAGGTGTGATGCTTCAGCTGATGCAGAACAGCAGCTTTCCAGTGAATATAACACATCAGCATAGTTCCTCCTTTGGATTTGTACTAGCTCTGTCTTTTATATGGAGGAAGATAAGTGTGAAAGAAACCAGTTTTTAAATGATTACTTGCTTTCCATCTGGCATTTTGGAGAACACTCTCTTCTTGTTCTTTCAATTCATCTTTAACTTGTTTGGAGGAATTCTTTTATAGCCAAATAATGCAATTGGCAGAAGACACGGGGTACGCTATTGTAAAAGTAAGAGTATAAAATTTTTGAAAGAGAATTTTCATTTTCTTCCCAAATAACTTTTCGAAAAAGCCAGTATCCAGAATAGCAGTTGAAGAGTACTCTCTAGTCTGCCATGGTAGCAGCTACATTTTATTTTATTTCAGTTCTGACACATTGATGTTTGACATTTGTAGGATTCGAGGGATAATCATATTTAAGGAATTATGCCCTTAAAAATTCTTGCTGGATGATATTTTTGCCTACTTTTAGGTGTCTGTACTTCCTGAAGTGTTTTGAGGTGTGTTGGAAGGACACTGTGGTAATACGGCAGTTGCAAAGAAATTCTGATTCCTTTCATGACTGTTGTTTTTAGAGGTGAAAATATATCCCGTTTTAACACTCTTTTAAAGTCATCTAAAGGATGTGATAAAACACAGCAAGAAACGAAGATTCGGGGATAGGGTGACCGTCTGTAACTTAGTGTCTTTGTCTCAAAACTGCAATATAATGGCACTGTACGTTCATTCGATTTATGACTTGGATAAAGGTCTCATAAACTTCTTCTTAGAGATGTGAAAAGGGGGAAAGAAATAATCCCTCATTTTTCCACTTTGTTCTTGTTTGTTTTTCTTCAGCAAGGAAGGGTATAGTGCTTGAAGAGCATCCAATTGGACATGAATTTATTACACAAGCAGGTTGAAATGTTTAAAATAACTTTTTTCTGAGACCCTGCTTATTTCAGGCACTTATTAAATGCCTTTGAAGCTGGGGTGTTGGTTTCTTGAACTGCCTTGCATTCCTTATTATCTTCTGTTGTTAGTATTGCAATGGGATCTATAATTTTGTTGCTGGTAGACTCTGTGCTAGAGTCTATCTGAACCTGATCTGTGAATCCTCCTTCTCTAAATATCCCTTTACTAGGGCTTTTCTCCCCAAATGCTGCATTGCTACCTACCTTTTCTTGTTCCTTTGCTTCTGCAAAGTGATCTTATGTTTATTTTACTTCCTTCCCCAATACTCTTCGTCTAATTCTGTTGACCAACAGAAGTGCAATGTTGTCTGGCTCCCGTGGCCTCTAGCTGTATGAAGAATTCTTCTACACATCTTTTTATTTTCAGGAAAAATATAAAATTTTGTTTAAGACTCTGCACTGACTTACTCTAGTCTGATGCACAGACTTTGTGTGGGATCCAGGCTGCACTAGGAGCTTACATTGAGCTACTGATGTATGCATGTGAATCCACTTATGTATGTAGGCTGTCTAGTAATGTTAGAAGTGGAGGTATTCTTTAATCTTTTCCAGTTTCCCTTTGCTTTGAGGACTCTTAAGTTTGAATTCTGAAATACTACTGTTGGATTCCCAGGAAGCACTAGGAGAACTCTCTGCTGCAACTGGGAAATCTTTCTCGTCATTCTTTTGTGTGACTCCAACTTTTGCCAATGGCTGGGTGATTGGTTGGTTTGTTTTTTTCATTTTCCTTTTTTTTTGTTGCATTTGTGGCTTGTTTTTTTTAAGTCTCCTGAATTGTGCTTGTTTTTAGTGATTACACTCAAGGTCATATATGGGACTTTATATTGCTTCAGACCTACTCTTAGGTTTGGGTCATTGAATGTTAGAGATATTCTTTCATACTGTGTTGAACATGATGCAGAAAGGTACAATTCCTGAAGAACAGCAATATAATTTCTTTTTGGTCTTACTGAATTACCATTTGAAATGTAGTGATCTTCTGTTGCTCATGACTGTACCATGAGAAACCAAATCTGGGTCTTTCAACAGCACTTACTTTTTTAAAGTTTACTGCTTTTTAGGTAAGCATTCTCTTTTGGGTCCCAGGTGTCTTACTGTATATAGCACTTGATCCACTGTTGAAGACAGACATCATCCAGCCTGTTTAATAAGGTGAATATGTATTTCATCACTAGACAGAATTCTTGACTTGTGTTCCTGTGACATAAGGGACTTGCAGAAGCAGACCTGGAGAGTATTTTTAAGGTGTTTTGAAAAGTACTACTATTTAAAAGAGGTCATGCAACCAGGAATTTCCCTGACTACTACTAAGTGCAAGCAAAGCAAAACAGTAATGGTATTCTGTGCTGCATGTGATACTCCTGATATCCAAGGTGGTTTGATTTCCATTCTTCCTTTTTTTTGTAGTCTACCAGCTGTCTTGTTTCATGTGTATTTGCATTCTCATGGCAGATTTTTTTTATTTAAAAAAAAAAGTAAACCTTTATTTCTGGTAATAGCAAAATGGTGCCATTCTGTAGGTAGTGCTTATTGGTGTTTCTTCTACTGAAGCTCCAGTTTTACCCTCTTATGCTTATATGACAGAAGAACAGAGACTTGATTTTTACCACCCAAACCACTAAATACTGTTTTCTACAGCTCGGGGGTCTCCTGTTTATGTTGAATATAGATTACAGCATTGTAATAAACCAGAACAAGAACGGAGTTGAAGTATTGAACTGTTGATTTTAGTCTGCAGTGGCTTCCAGTAGGAAATGCACATAAGCAGCTAAATGTATTATAGCTAAATAAAGTAATACTAAGGAGGCTTAGTATTTGGTTTGGTACTGAGCATATACCAAATTAAGCTATGTTAGAGAATTGCAGTGTTCAGGAAAAGCATGGGCTGTTGTCTGTGTTTTGGGGGGGAAAGTTACTTATATACGCTACAAAATAAAGTCTTAATTTCTTTTCATATCACATTATATACACAAACTACACCTGGGATATTTGGAAGATTTTATTTTATTTGGAGACTCTGTTTCAATTATGAGAGTATGTCTTTAAAATGCCTTCCGCTATAACAGTCCTTTGCTAGGGCTACCCCAGTCAGTATCCTAAAACAGATTAGGACTTGTTGTGAAGATACTTCTGCCATTTCCTTAGCAATTCTTGGAGCAAAACAACTGAAACAAATCTGCCAAGACTCTGAAGGACCAGCACCTCCAATATAAAAGAAATCTGTGTAGCATACTGTTTTTTTTTTTTCTCCCTGTCATTTTGATAAGGAGATTACTGGAACTATTCAAGGTAAAATTACAGTCAAGTATAGCATAGAAGTATTGCAGCACTGGGACTTCATTTAAAGAGGAAAAACTTGAAAAAGTTCTTTTGAATGCTTTTTACATTTGCTTTAGCTATCTGTGTTGACTGTTTAGAGTATTAATGGCATACAATTTTAAAGTCATGTAGAGCAGCCAAAGCAGAAAGTGGAGAAATACTTTCCTAAATCCTTTAAAAAGTCAAGATGCCATGGGATATGTTTGTCATCAAAATAAAAAAGATTGGTAAAGCTTAATTATATATAATATATTTATATATGTGTTCTGTGAGTTATGAAGCTTGGTGAAATCCACTGCCATTTGGCTTTGAGTCCCATGACCCCCCCATACTTTTCTTGCTTTCCTTTCCATTCACTGTCTCTTGCTGCTATTGCCATAAGCCCACCTTCTTACCATGTCCTCTGTCACCTTGTGTCGCCTTCAGTTCCTCCAGTCCCTATCTACAGACTCTGTCCCTCCCAAATATCATCTAGATGAGATGTATCCAGTTTGTGTGGGTTTCCACTATTAAGATCCTATAAGATACCACTAATCCTCAAGCATGTCTTCATAAAAAATCTAGTATTTTTGGAGTTCCCTTTTAAATGTGGCACATGTAACTAAAATGTAGCAATTAATGAGCAAACAAAAAACCTGTGGATCATTCAGCCTTGTTTCTGGTAATGTGCTACTTGAGTTCTTTATCCATATCTAGCAACAGGTGCACTCAAGAAAGACTAAATATTGAAGACAAAGTGTTTTCTTCACAAAATGCCTTAGTACTGTTCACTTGGTAAGCATAACTGTTGGCATGTTTTCACAGAATATGAATATGAGGTGCAGAGTCATGGTCTAGTTATTTCACAATAGATGATTTAATGGATAGTGATAGTCATAATAGGAGAGGAAGAGGGGGAAGACTGAAGTAAAATATATAATAATATATGATTTAAAAAAATTGTGCATCTATTTAAAGCTGAAGTTATGTCAAGATAATATTGAAATACCTAGCCCTTAACTTGAGATGGAATACAGTAATATACTCTTCTCACCACTGTCACGCACCTATATTTTAATACCTATGCTTTCTAAGATTGTGTATGACTGCTCTCAGGAGATGTACCCAATGATTGCACGTGCTACAGATGCCATATGGAAGGAAGCAATGCTACTGCTTACGTACTTTATGCTTTTCTCAAAAAAGGGTACTAGAAGGAGATAAGTAATTTTTCTTGCTAATTTATATATACATGCAATTTTTCTGTATATCTTTTCAGCTCATGGAAAAAACTGACAGAGACTACTACACTCTGGATGACATGTTTGTTTCTAAAGCAGCCAAAAGAGCACGCAGCGGGGAAGAGGAAGAAATACAAAGAAGAAAAGCAATACATGAGCACCAGCAGCTTGCTGCACGCATGGAAAAGTGCCCATACTGCTTTGATAGCAGTGAACTTTCTAAACATCTTATTATTGCAATTGGCACCAAGGTAAGAAAACAGCAATTTAACACAAATGTAAAAATAAAAAAGAAATAAAGGAATGCAGTGTTAATGTTCAAGTGCCTAAGATTAAGAACAAAATTGCTTCTATGAAATGACTTATTATTCTGCATCTTATTTTCCTTGCCCTTCCAATTGATTTCACGAATTCCTCAATGGTGAGGGAGAAAAAGATAGAAATCTGTCATGAATTATAAAGCTAATCCTTGATATCAGAACTTCAGATTTGTGGATTTGTGGAAGACAGGAGCAATAATGAAAGATCTGAGCGCAGAGATTAGACTGTAGGTGGATTTGTGGAAGACTAAATCACACTGCACTGGAGGTAAATTTGAACTGGTGAAGAATTGTATCTCAATGATATCAAAGAAAATGAAGTGAACAATTCCATTGTTAATCCTAAAATCTTTTGAAATAGAAGTTTGATATGGGGAACCTTCTTGTTTCTGTTAATGCTTTTAAAAGTTGCATAAATATTTGGATTTCCAAAGGTTTCATTTATTATTGATGTTTTTAATTTTATTTGAAACTTTTATAGGCCGAGGGATTAAATGCATAGCTAGCTATGTATTATGGTACATTGCACTTATTTTTTTATATAGATAGATTATATATATAAATGCATACAGGTATCTATCTGTGTGTATATATATATCTTTGTATATATATGTGTTTATATATCTAATAGATATATATACAGAGATGTATCTATGTCTGTATGCATTTATATATATAATATCTTATTAAAATGCATACAGATATCTATGTCTATATAAAAATGTATTGTAATGGACAAAACAGTGGGATTTCATAATAGTTAGGATACCAGTTGGTTTATAAGGCTGGTATTGGTGTCTTGGTGGTGGAGCTGCTGTCTGGATACTACTGGTTCACTGGAACTACTGATAGATAATGGGACCTTTTTAAAAACGCTAAAGTTACTAATACTTTGCTGTAGTTAGAAGGTAATGGCTTCTATTGGTTTGAATTTTAGCAAATGATGTATTTCTTAGCCTTAGCAACGGGAAGATTTTTAACGCTGGAAAAATGGGCACTTTGTTTTTTGTTTGCTTTTTATAGGTATACTTGTCTCTACCAAGCAACCAGTCCCTTACTGAAGGTCACTGCCTGATAGCCCCTCTGCAACACCACACTGCAGCCACTCTTTTGGATGAAGATATCTGGGAAGAAATCCAGGTCAGCTGAGAAACTGTCTCATGTTCTAACACTTTTGTAAAATAATGTTGTTTTGCACAGTAATATACTTGTCATGAGTACCCATTTTCATAATTTCCAGCCTGACAGCTCTTTTCTGATTCCACTAAGGGGCAGAACATTCACACATTATGGATGAAAATTAGTGGTCAAAAACTGAAAAAGGGAGATGCAGGGGAAACACTGACAAAAAGTTCTCATTCATAAGCACTAGAAAAAGTTGCCTGGAATGCTGTGGAACCTCTGTTGTTGGAGGTCTTTGAAACCAGGTTAGAGTGCCATCTCTCAGGGGCAACGTAGGTACAGCTGATCCCTTGCAGAAGGTGGAATAACTGCCTTGGCAGATTGGATTTCCTTGGAAGTGCCAAGGAGAAGAAAAGTATTGTCAGGGCAGAAAGATCACTTATAATGAAACACAAGTTATGTTGTTCATATATCTTCAGGGTTTTTAAGCTAATCTGATGTTTGGGTGGATGTCAACTGAGAAAGAACTATCTCATTTTTCTTCAAATCAGTGATGTCTCTGTTAGATTCTAATTTCCTACTTTTTTAAAAAGAACTATTAGAATAAAGTGCCAAGCATGATGGGTCATGCTTTCCAACTCCTTTATTAAGACATTTTGAAGGTTTTGAGTTCTGTTTTCTTTGGAAAAGGAAAATCAAGGGAGGAATGTAACAAGGTTCTGCCTAAGAGATTGACAATGATTGGTCCTGTCCATGTGGTTCCATGTCCCATCCTCCCCGGCCATCAGGGGAAAACAACTTTATATCTCTTAAACAATTCTTATATCAAAACATTGGATACTGTTTCAGACTGGAGAACGGCTTTGTTGCTTGCAGTTGCTTAGATTTAAAAGTAGGTTAATTCCTGAGTTTGAAATGGTTTAAGTAACATTGATTTTGCTTCAGGCCTGGCAGATGGATTCTCTGACTTTGTAAATTTGCTCCCCACATTGATTCTCATGGCTGATGTAATTTTTGTACAGTGTTTCCTAGTAAATTATGCTCCTCCCAAGCAGGAAGTGAAACTTCTTTTCTATGTGACAGAAATGCTTAAGTAATTTCGATAAGAAGCTAGTAAGTGCAACAAGTAGGGATCAGGAGGAACAACAGAGCATGGGGAAAGGTGATAAATATGTTTATTCTATATCTTCTATTTATCCTAACCTCTTTTAACTAAATAAATGATAATTCTTCCACATTTGTATAAGAAGAAAAATAGCAAATGCAATGCCAATCTTTTCCTTGCTAGAAAAAATCAGCTGGTTGGTAAAACCATTATCCACTGACCCTGTGAATACATTCATAGCCACTTTAAACATTTCCTTGTGACAAAGTACTTTGGGAGGTGATGGACACAGATTACTTTTTTTCATCTTCTGTGTAATTCAGTAGGAAGAGTCTGGAAGGCTTTAGCAGGAGTATAAGCATACATATATTCAGTGAGTAAACTAACCTTCTGATGCCAGAGCCATATTATATATCCCTGTTGAAGAGGGGGGGAATTATCCCACTTTAGATATTCATAAAATGTTGTATTAAGCACATGTTTTAGCTAACTGGTTTTGCTGGGCTATTTTTTTTTTTTTAAGATATGTTGGAATAAAGCAAGAAGGGTTCTTTTATACTGTATGCCTTCAGGCACTTGAATTTAACATATTGTGTGTTTTAGACTAATACGCTCACTTGCATATATATACTTGTAAATACACATGTAACTTTCTTAATATGAAAAGATATAAATCTTTACATGTTCTGTATTGCATGGACTATTACAGGTATCAATGTCGTGTGCATCCGATCATAAGCCAAGCCCTATTATTTGCTCTTATGAACGGTTTTGTACTTTCCAGTGCTAATTGTCCTTGGTGTTTTGGCCCACTCAGAGTTTGGAGGAAAAATGCAGTGTATTTAAAACCAAGAAATTGCAGTCTGGGAAATGTTAACTAACATCTGCAGATATTCTAGGCTTTTCAGTAGATTTGTATTTCTGTTGATATTGCAGGGTGGCAACTGTAAGTAACAGTCCTTCCCAACCTTTAGTTTAATGTTTCTCTTATCTCACCACAGTTGCTTGCTTTTGGTGTATTTCAGAAGTAGAGGTCTGGGGGACGGGGTGAAGGGGAGAAGGTGACAAACTATGAATTCAGAGGTGTCTGTCGCTCTGCGCAGTGAAGTCTCGTTTCAGTCATGGTACAGTGATCCAGTCACTGGGCAACATCATCTAGCCGTGTTTCACTGGTTGTGTTAGGGGGTGGTGGTAGCGTTTCTTGTCACAGCATGGAACAACTTATTTGTGAGGAAAAATTCAGGGCACACAGGCCTGCTTTGGAGAGCTTAAATACTTGGTTAAGATATATATTTGGCCAATTTTCTTAGACTTGTAGTTCAATTCATACTGTGCAAGGTGACAAAGGGGTGGGGAGAAGAGAGCTCAATTTCTGTATCTGTTGCATTGAAAACCTCATAGTGATTTGTTTTCCATCTGTTTTACTTGAGTACTTGCTGATGTTTATGAATATGTGTAGTCGCTTATGGTTTGATCAACTCTCCATTTATGTTGATAGGAAAACGTAAACCTTTAGATAGGATTAGCCTTTTAATAGTGTCGTTTGTACTTCTAAGCATTATTAATTGAAAAATCAGTGCAAAAAGGACAACCTATGAGTTATGTGAGTTGTAGAGCTATGGTACCCGTGGTCTATGAGAGTCGTACACTTTCAGTTATTTCTTGGCTTACGCTGTGGAAATAGTGTAGAAGGCATTTATAATACAAAGGTCTTAATTTTAAAAAAGCCGTTTTCAAGATCTTGAGACACGTTTGGAAACATTCAGCCTGTCACAAAGTCAGATCTTTTGTGCATTTGAAAATGAGTCTGAATGATGCTCTTGCATATCTTGGATACAAATACCAACTGCCAAGAGTCAGGGAGCAGCAAGAGCAGGCGGCTCCGCAGGGAAGGCAAGGCAGGGATGGGTGGAAGGTGGCGGGCAAGGCAGGTGGGGGAAGTCACCTCACTGACAACACACACTCCTGTGGTACCCAACCAGATAATAATGGCAGGGCCCCGACATAGGAGCTGGGAGAATAAGAAATTGAAATACACTTTGAGTAGGTGCAGCACCTAATCTCTGAAGGGAACTGGTAACATTGAGGCCAGGTGTATTACAGCATTGCATTTATTATGGTTAATATTCTATTAGTTATGGTTAGCTTCCATACAGTAAAGATAGTGTTTATAGCCATGACTTTCTTCGGAGGCAGTGTTAATATTTTCCTCAAAGGTCAAGTATGCCTAGCAGAAATGTCATTTTAAAAAAAAACCAAACTGTGTAATTGGAACGAATATGGAAGGATAATGGTATCTAGAGTCAATACAAGCCAAGACATTAACTTAGAAATTGTAAGCTTGGGATCTGCTGTTAAAGCCATATTGTTTTACGGAGCATCACAGTTATGAAGGTCAACATAGTTTTAATTTCAACTGTAAAAATATGTGCTATTTATTAAAACTGAGTTTGTAGTGTTAACTAAAACATGTATTTCATAATTGTTTTCTAGACTTCCTATCTTTGTAACTTAGAAAATACAGATCATGTTAAATTGTTGAATAATACCGAGTTTTCCTAGTATGATTGCTGCTTTCATCCATTTCATTATGAGTTTATTATGAATATATGTTAATGAACTAATATAAAATATTAGAAATTAAAACTTTGAAAAGCTAACTCAAATTACACTTTTTTTTTTTTTCTTTAAACAGATGTTCAGAAATACGTTGGTGAAAATGTTTGAAGCTAAAGACTTAGACTGTGTGTTCCTAGAAACAAATATGAGTGTGAAGAAACGGTATCATATGGTATACGAATGCATTCCTCTTCCAAAAGAAGTAGGAGATGTGGCTCCGATCTACTTTAAGGTACGCAAAAATGTTTTTTCTTAGGTAATTTGAATGTATTTATCATAATTCATCTATTTCTGGAAAACTTTTCTTGATATTCAAGTACTATTTTTGAAAAGATGGATTCTTTGATCCGACTTCTTGATCCATTCTTTGATCCTATTCCTTGATCTTAAAACAAGCCCTGTGAGGTAATTCTGTTTTTCAGGTAGTCAGTGGAAGGGCTGTATGTCCCTGTGCATTTGCCTCAAGTTTGACTGCACTGACAAATGCTGGAAGTTGATGAGAGAATTGTAGTTTCTTGAAATTCTCTAAGGATTGCAATACTTCTCATTCAAGTCCTGTACTGTAAACTTAAAACCCCATATGTGTACCTTGGCAAGCATAAAATGAGAAAATAATGTCAACTGTTCTAAGAAATAGCTATATATAATGATTTATCCCCATTTAATTTCAGTAGACCCAAATTCTACATGTGTCTTAGGTCTCTGATAAACATTAGACAGCATGATAGATATTTCTTCTATAGCTTTTCTGGTCTCTTTCCACTAACCCTGTAAGGAAAGGCTCATTGAACCTTCTGCCTGGAATGGATGTCTTTTGGTTTTCAGCAACTGGATCATGATTTACCTTTTATAAGTAAATTATTTTATTTGTTCTTTGAAATATTGTTTTTGTTTTCCGGAAACAAATAATGTAATTGGTCTTTGAAGTGGAGCAGTCAGTTGGATGAACAGCAATGCAGTAGCTTCTACCATGTTTGAAACTCTCCACCTCGCTGATTTCATTGCTGTGCTTCAAGTGCTGGTAAAACTTGTGTTTTGTCTGAATGCTGGAGGAAAGACAAAGTACAAGATCGAGTGCAATATCATGTGCATAAAACTTTCTTTCAGAAGTTTCCACCATTAAAATACATAGCAAGTGACATTTAAAACTTACCTACACTGTACTACACTATACTCACTTCCATACTGTGGAGGATACAGAGGCAGCTTTAAAGAGTTTTAAGTGCAATCAGCCTTTTAAGCTGGATTCTTCTCTAAGTGTTTAAAAAAGAAAAAAAGAAAAAAGCTAATATACTGTAATGAATCCATCAGAGGTTTTGTACGAGCTTAGTAAGAAAAGAATGTGACCTTTTAGTTGAGACTTGTTAGAGGTAATTTGTGTCAGGCAAAAGTTAAATTATATTAAAAAAAAAAAAAGAGTAATAGAATTAAGTGAGTTTGAGGATATTGTACGATTCCTTTATAAAGTATATAAGTTCTGAAAATCAGAAAGGTTGCCAAAAATAAAGTTACTTTGTTAAGAAATAATTAGTACTTGCAGTGCAATGTACTTCACGACATTGAAAAGTTAGTTCTTTGCTTGCTGTATGAAGGACTATTTTCACATTTGCATAAAATGATTTTACAGAAAGCTATAATGGAGTCTGATGAAGAGTGGTCTGTGAACAAGAAGTTAATTGATCTTTCTTCAAAAGATATTCGGAAATCTGTAAGTAATGAAATGTATTGAACACTGAATTTCTCAGCAAATTCTCCTAATCTTTTTTTGCTATTAACTGTTTCAAAGAGAGAAGAAAGGGACCACAATTAGATTAGTGGAATTTATTTCAACAGTAGGTGGACTGAGCTGCAAGCATTGGTTGAGAACAAAGCTGGCACTTTGAGGACATGTACCAGCATAATTTTCTTGATTAACTTTAAGAATTAAGGTAGATCAAAGATTTGCAAATTACTTTCCTGGAAAAAACATCATGTGTCTTTTTCACTGACCTAGAACAGCCTTTCGTGTTGCTAAGTTTATGAAGTGAAAATATAAATAGCATTGTAAGTCTTTTTTTCTAAAACAAGGGAACAGTACTCTATCTGTCTCCTGGATACTAAACTGAAACATCTTTGTATATGCAAATCTTAAAGGAATGATGCTGAAACTGTTAAGTTCGAAGATTTTTTCCATCTTTTTAGTGTTAAGGTGAAAGATGTGTGGTATATAGACTTCACCACGAGTAGTTTACTTCTATGTAGTAATAATACGTAATTTCTGAAAGTGTCTTTTAGTAAATACAGCACCTTTGCACTAAAAAAAGTCCTAGTTTAGGAGAAAGAGGTTTTTAAGGGTTTTAATAATGAGGCATGAAGCCTGATATGACAAAGAGAGAGAAATTAAATACAGAAGAGTAAGGGATTGGGTGGCTGTATAGTAGGAGAGGTTTTGTATATTGTGATGACTCTTGAACTAAAACAACAGTGGTAGCAAATGTAGCAAAAAGTTAAACTTTATTCTGCCGCAGAAGCTGAAATGTCAGATAAATGCAATGGGAGTCAGTTATGGACCATCTTATTCAAACTGGTGAGGTTTCACCTGGAAAATTTGGGTCTGGTTTTGGGCACAGCATTTTAAAACAGTTACAGAAGAGGAGAGCATTGGTTGGAAAACTTAACTAAGAAACTGGTTTAGGGGTTGTGCAGTCTGGGAAAGAAAAGACTGAAATCGGATGTGGCGGTAGATTTTTGTATATAGGATGTTGTTTTAAAGAAGCTAGTGCTTAGTTGTTCACTAGCACTACTGGGTGCAGACAAGAAGGAATTCAGTAGAGTTGTAGCAAGGACTTAGGGAAGACTTTAAACTTAACGTGGATGTAAACAGACAACAAAATAGGTATGTTCTGGATATCTTCACTCATTAGTGTTTCAGAACAGGGAAAGGCAGTATCTGTCACAAATAAATGAAGTATAATTTTCTTCACACGTGGTAGGGCATCAGGACATTTGATTTCTTTAAGAATCTTCTTAGCCTTATGTTTCTGTGACTATTATATACCCATCTGAAGGCAGGCCAGTTTTCAGATTAAGTCACAACATTTCTTTGAATTAGTAAAATGCATCTGAGTGTAAATTGATGTACAGTTGTGTGATTTTAATTTTTTTTTTAGGGTAAAAGAAATGCCTGTAGCTTTCAGGAAGATATGAGAGTATAGTTTAGAGACCGAGCTGAAATTTGGGAAGTTGGAGAGTTGTATTAGGAAATGGTGGTGCCTGGAAGGGGGGTCAGACATGGCTGCAGCATCATCTAACGGGGGGATTGTGTGCAGAAATTGGGGTAACGGTGTCCAGAGGCTGAGCCTGAGCATTCAGCCCTTGCATAGCATCAAGGCCTTCTCTGCTTCTCCTTCTGCTCCCCGCAGCAAGGGAGCTGGGGGTGGGCAATGGGCTGGGAGTGGACACAGCCAGGAGAGCTGACCCGGCAGCAAGCAGTGTTCAGCAACAGCCAAAACACTGGCATTTACCAACAAGGGTTTAGTCAGCGGTCCAAAACTCAGCACCATACGGGCTGCTGTGATGAAAATGAACTCCATCCCAGTCCCATACATTGATAGACACAAATAAGATAGAGCTGACATTTTCCTTAAGGTGTCATCCACAGACCCATTTTTTCCTTATTTAATGATTTGTTTTTAGTTCATTTAAAATATTTTATGTTTCTTGTTAGGCTACATTGCCCCTTTTTATTAAATCTTAATTATTATTGGAGTGAATTTTCAAGGAATATATGGAACATGCCTTCTGAAAATTGTGTGGTTATTTGGACTGTAGCAGAGGAAATGCTTATGAATTTGAGGTTTTGTAAATCTTATCTGTACATGAACGTCCTCATCAATTAAAAGAGTGGAAAATAACTTGTTGTGGTGTAACAGCAGAAATTACGTGCAATACTGTAGCAATAAATGAATCCACCCCTCATTCTGTCAGACTGAAGGGTCTTTCCTTGAGGCAGGATAACCAGCATCTCTCTTGTAGGTTGAATTATTAAATTATCCAATTTGGCAAGTTAACGATAGCTTCCGGTCATGTAGTAGGGTTTTCTGGTAGTGTATTCTTCATAGAGGTGTTTCCCCTCCCCCCTGAGGGTCAAAGTTTCATCTGGGTAAATATTTCCTGTTATCACACAATACCTTACCTTAAATAGATGCAACTTGGTGGTGGTTGTCTTCAAATTTCTACCTAACCCATGTAATTCAGAGGCGTGGAGTCAGGAAGGCGTTTGCTCAGTGTGCGTGCTGCTGCCTGGTCCCTCCCCATCTCTCACCCGGTGCTGCAGGGGTGTCATCTGGAGATTCTGCCACCCAGCAATCATATTTTCAGTTTCCAGTGTCTTTTTATCTAGTTGTTGTGTGGTGTTCTTTCCCCTGGCCTGTTTGTTTTACTGTCTCTCTGTTGCAAGTTTATACAAGACATATGTTTGAGGAGTGGTTTAAAATAAAACGTTATACTATCAACTGTAAAACCGCTTTCAAATTCATTAAGTTGCAGGGAGCTTAACTGAATGCCTGCAGTCTGTTAAACATCTAAAAATGTGGATTTGTGTGTATAGGTTCCTAAAGGATTACCATACTTTTCTGTGGACTTTGGCCTTCAAGGAGGATTTGCTCATGTCATTGAAGATCAACACAAGTTCCCTCATTACTTTGGAAAGGTATTGTTGTGTAAAAGATCAATTTACCAATTATACTCTATTTTGTAAAATTTAAGTAATTAAAACAGATGCTTCCAGAACAGTCACTTTGATGTACCTTATCCCAATTTATTAGCTGGCTTTTCTTGGCGAGTTGTTATAACTTAGCTTGTTAAATAAAGGAATAATTGATTTCTTCACTGGCTGATACTCAGAATGTGATTCTAGATCCATGTTTCTTCTTAATTGATAGGAACTCTAGATATTTGACATGTAGTCTAATAGATGGAAAATATTTGCATCTATTTAAGAAGAAAAAAAAAAAGTTTTTTTCATGACCATAGTATTGTCATATGGGTGCACTGGCTTCTGCCTGTATAAATTAGGGTGCATACACATACAAACTCACAGACAACTCCTAGTATAATACATGCGTGGTTACATTACTCCATGTCGTATAGAGTATAGCGTATACAGGAAGAGCTGCAATAAAATCTTCCTTCCTTTATTACATCACAGCAGTCAGTTACTGAAAGAGTCAATATTGCAAAAACATTAAGAATGACTGAGGAAAAATATGATTTATTTCAAGAAGAGTTAAGAGCAAAGTGGGCAGCTTTCTTTTTTTCTGAACTTTTCTCTTTTTGGTCACAAACATACTAGTATGTTAGGATATTTATGCAGTGCATTACTATGCTGTACTTAAAAGAATTTTGCTGAGGCAACCATCTAACAACTGCAGTTCTAGTTTTTTAATTGGTATGTTTTTCAGAATTTCCAGTTTTAATAACTAGCACTTGAAGAAAACAGTGACAAATAATCTCATCATTTGAAAATATATATTTCTATATTCTATGGTAAAATAGTGTTAAGTAATACAGTAATTTTGCATTCATAATCATCTGTCTTTGTTCTACTTGCAAAGGAAATCATTGGTGGCATGCTGGACTTGGAACCGCGGCTCTGGAGAAAAGGAATCAGACAGAATTTTGAGGATCAGAGGAAGAAGGTGTTGCAGTTTGCACAGTGGTGGAAACCATATGACTTTACCAAAACGAAAGAATGAGTACATCCCTGCAGTCCAGGACTATATAAGACATAAATTTTATTAAAGGATATTTCATATGTTAAGAATAACACCAGTGTGTTATGTATTGCTAATATATTTTAAAACCAAGGATATTGTTTAATTGCTGACTACCTGTTTCTGGTTTAAACACTGTGTGGATCACATCAACCTGCAAGCCTGACAAACCACAAGTGTACAGTGGTTTTAGTTTTTCATTTTTTTAGCTGAGCCAAAAGAATAATATCCATGTGGCTATTGGAATTCTTCAAAATGTAACTTCTGCTTTTGGAGTTTTTATAATCTTTGAGGCAATTGATTTTTTTTTTTATATTGTATTTAGCATAGAGCCAGTGCTTTATTATTGCAGTGAATTTTGTAGAAAATGGTGTAAATTTTAAGAATGTTTTGATTAATACAAATACATTATTGCAGAAGGAAGCTGTACAGAAAATTATTTTCTGATTTTTGAGTCCTTGTGTTCTTTAAGTTGAGGTCATTGGAGTAATACAAATGTTCAAATATGATGTGATTGATAAAAATGTTGCTGCCCCCCTGCACAAGAATCAGTGCCATTTTCTGTACTTTCTTTCAATATGAAGTAATATTTTCAAGCTTAGCTTTTGCACAAAGTATGATGAGACAGTCCATAGCTGATGGCAAATAACAGCCTTAATGGTAACAGTTACTTATGATGGCAATAAAAACCAAACAAGAAAGAGGAGCAGTGAAGAACCTTAAGGACAAACACTCTCCAATGGCTAGAAAAGAAGAAAATCATCTCAGGGATCCCCCCTGGGCATCCTCTCTAGTGTGGCAGGCGGTCCACCATAGTACTTTTGTGATAGTAACAGCACCGTTTTCATCAGGAAACTCCCTGCTGGTTGTTCCTGCTTGTGATGCTGTTCGAGCTGATCGGAGCACGCTCTGATCAGAGGCAAGAGTTGCACGTGGCGTTGATAGTTCAGCTTTGTGCATGGATGTTGCTGGGAAACGCTTTGTCTGCTATTTAAAGGACTACTGTCTACAGTGCTATTCACTAGGTTTTGATTTTTCTCTTGTGTAAAAGTTACAAAATGGGGGTAGGAAAGGGTGAGGGGGGAGAAAAGGGAGATTCTTGCATTGATGTCAATCGCTTTGCTTGGGAAACCTGACAGCGGGCTCGGGCTATGTGGGCGTGGAGCTGGGAGAACAGAACAAGGACAGAAGAACAAGGGTGAAAACATTGCCCCGGCATCCTCCGAGTGGATACGGGAGAGGGTGCAAACTTGCAAACAAAAGACTGCAGTGCTACAGGGAAAGGCTCTGAGGGGCAAGAGGGGCAAGTGGAAGGCCCTTAGCGTAGCAGAGGTTGAGGCATTGTGCAAGTGTCCCAGTGTCCTCCTCACTCTTTTCTTGCTGAACCATTGCCCTGTACAGCGCCATTACCTCTTGTGAACTACTCAGATTAAGAAATGGATCACTAAATACGACAGGGTTGAATATGTGTTCATTTCTGGTCCCTTGGTGGTCTTTTGCAACTTTCCAAAACAGCTAGTACATTTTTTTATTATTATTTTTTGTTTTGTCAGATAAGTCTGGTAGAAGTAGAAATCTGCTGTGTTGTGAATTATTTTCTCTGGGATCTTTGTAAGTTTGTGTCACTGCAAGAGAAAGAACTTAAAAATAAGCTGTCATGATAACTTTAGCGATTTAATGTCTGATTTGTACTATTTCTCACCAGAAAGCCATGGATAAAAGGGCCAGTTCTACTGCTCTCCAGTAAGTTTTGATCTTCCTTAAGCTGTTTGGGAGATTACAGAGCAAATAGGACAGGAAGTAGTAGCTGCTAGTCGTTGCTTAGAATGTAGTAATGCTGAAGCACGTTTAGGTAAAGTGCAATCTTTGGTGGTGTAAAGCATGACTAAAAATTGTTTTCTCTGACAGCGTATGTTGCCTCTGGTCTCACCTGCCCGCCCGGAGGCTAGCTGGGAAGTGGCAGAGGTGACTTGTCTTTTAAGGCCATGGAAAAGTCATTACCCAGTGCTGTGCTTGGAGATGCAGTTTTTCTGCATGATATCACTTTGCTCAAAATTTGTGTTCCTCAAGGGAAGTGCAGTGTTTCACAAAGGATATCCAACTTGTACATAGAAAAGTCTTCCTCTCTGACTCATGGTCTGTGCACGTTTTATTATTGTGGTTTCAGCAAAACTACTGAATTCTTTGGACCAGAGAGGACTCTGAAATAATGGAGTAAGGGTAACAATCTCAAGCTAGTGATAGAGGAAAATGCGTCTTACCCTATTAGAAATATTCAGAATGGGAGGCTGCTTACACATACACTGAGAACAGTATCTGGTAATTGGTCACAGACCAGACATGCATATCTTCAGGTTAAACTGTTCCTCTTCATAAGTATCTCTAAATATTCATGAGGCCATGAGAGTGAACGCAGCTTGTTAGGGCACTTATGTGGAAGGCATGGTACACTTAGATGTCAGTCCTTACTCTTATAAATATTAAAATATTTTAAATAGACCTCCTTCATCCAGAAGAATATCCAATTCAGAGTACTCCTCTCTGTATTTCCTTGCTATGCTGAAGAAATTGCAACCAGGTCTTTCGGTGGTTTCAAGGAAGGTGTGCTGCACCAGCACAGCACCGTTGCTGCTGCTTGATCAAACCCTGGAACAGGAAATCAGACTCCAGCCTTTTATTCAATTATGTTTGCCACTAAGTTCTCTAGAGAGAACCGGGATGGATGCAGATCTGCCGCAGTCAAGCAGATCATCTGCCACAGGCCTTGATACCTTGAAGATTCCAAGCCTGGGTCTGTCTTGGGGAAAATGAGCTAAATGGACTCTCCTGAGATGTTCACTTTCTTCTTTGCTTTTTCTTAGTCTGTACTGTTCAACCTGGCATTCCCCAGGCCCTTGCGGTTGCTGTAGAAAGCTGCCTGGTGGCAGTTGTCTTCATATGAAGGACCCACATTTTGAGGTGGTTATTTTTGCTCAAATTGAAGAAAAACACCATGAATTTGTACCACACCATTTGAACCGCACACAAAATGAAGTGCAATGGTATCATTATCTATAACTATAACCAGTGGTTGGTTGATGTCAAGGTGATTGCTGGAAGTCATCCGTTTATGTAAACTGAGGTAATGAAAAATGAGGTTGATGTAAACTGAGGTAAACTCAGCTAAAATGGAAAGCAAGGCTTTCCGCTAGTTACTGGTGTTCTTCCAGATGGGTAGTTCTCATATATGTCCTTATTCCACTTGCTTTTCCCTTCTCCTTTTGTGTTTTCCTTTGGAGACAGTGAGATGCTGCATTTAGTGCAGTTTTGGCCTAACAGTGGTGGATTGTTGCTTTGTTAAAATACCTGAAAGAGAACAATGTGGATTTTTGTTGCTTTGCTAGAAAACCAGTATAGCACCATTCAATCTTAGGCCTATCTGGGCTGATTTTTCCCCAGTTTGTTCATGAATCCAAAGAATGAGTTATTCCCATATTCCCAGAGTCCTAATCAAATGTGATTTAGTGGGTTTCTACATATTGCGTTCAACCATCTTGTTTTTAGTTTCATACAAGTTCTGGCTGGAAAATACCATGTTTAAATAGTAACTCTCATGGCAAGAGATCACAAATCTCTTGCAGTCTATGAAAGAAGCAGCATTTTGATGGGTCCCTTAAGGGTTCTGTCTTTGGTAGAAATTTCTTCAGCATTTCCTGTCTTTTGCATCTGTATTTTTATCATTAAAGCATGTTTTCTCTTTCTAATTCCAGCTGGACTTCTGGATGAAAACATGTGGAGACATGGGCTGCTGTTCTCTTACTTTAAGCGTAGCTGTTTTGGAAACAAGATCCTTATTATCTTAGCTAAAAGTGCCATTTTTAGCCCTTACAAATCACGGCAGCCTAATCCAGCATGAAGGAACAGACTTCAGAAATCCAAGCTTGCTAAAGTCATCATTCTCACCTGCGTATTGATGTAGCTGTGTGGTAACATTACTTTTCTAGATGTCGCATTTGTTTATGTCGTTAAAAGTGAGAAGGAAGGGTAACATGCAAGAAAGTCACGCTGCTGCAGCCTTTATAGGGAAGGTAGTGTCATTTTTACTCCCAAGTTAAGAACCACTGGAAGCTGGTTCTAAAAGAACATTTAAGCTTTCCTCAGGTCCCAGATTTTACAGCTAATAATACAATCCCAGGATTGTCCCATGGAAATCTTTGGAAAAGAGTTATCTGCCAT
>NW_009260395.1:1123353-1124628 GCF_000687185.1 Egretta garzetta | reverse complement strand
AGTCTTGCACAACTGCCCAGCTCTCTGTTTATTCTGAGACTCATGATAAAGCATCTGTGAAGTCCCATAACTGTGTTTTAAAAGGACTGCATAATTGCAGGGCATCTTTAACTGCAAGCTTCTGTACCCTCCCTGGTGTCCTGCCTCCTAGGTGTGGCCTAAGCGCTGTACGCAGAGAGCCCAGTGGCACATCACGTGACGCGAAATGGGTGTGGTGGTTGCGTTGGAGAAAGCACAGTCTGAGCTCTTCATGTATGGGTAGATGTAAAAAATTCATTCCACAATGCCCAAGCTGCGTATGCCTTTGTACCTCTGGTCTGAGGGCAGCTGGTGGCCTGAAATGGACTTGACACTCCATCAATTCCTTCAATTTTTTTTGCTTTTGTAAAGCAAGCATCTTAGAGCATGCATGCAGTAAACCCAAGAATTTAGCAAAAAACACCAAGCTTAATTAACTTTTTAGGGTAAAGCTGAAGGCATTCTTTATGAACCAGTGTCTTTGAGGGCAATATTTTTATTCAAGATTTTCTGGTTTGTGATTCCTGGTCCCTGATGCATGACCACTGGTCACCCATCAGCAGGAGTGATAGATAGGTACAATTTGTCTGGTCTTGAGACAGAACAAGATGACTTCAAAGTCACTCCCAGCTCTTTCCTCTGTGATTTTAAGATCTTACTTAATTCAGATATTTTATGTGAAAATGGCTTGGAGCAGCACTTGTAAGACAAGATAAGAACAGCTAACAGAGCTGACACGTATTTAATGTGGCATAAATACACACTTATCACTGTACAGCTTCCCCGTTGCTGTTTGTCACAGGTTTACAAGGCTTCATTTGGGGATGCCAACTGATCTCTCATCTCTAGATGCTTTTTATAGCCAGCCCCAGGCATGTACTTTGGAGTTGTTGGAAAGCATTATAGCTCCTCCAGCTCTTCCGGAGTTCTCCCTTTTAGTGCTGAACAACTCTGAATGTGTGACCCTAGTTCAGTAGGTCCAAGAACTTGCCTGTGAGATGGAAGAAGACAACTGACAGTAATAGTGGCTTTGTGGGTGATGGCATTTCAACTGGAATGAGTATGTAAGCTCTTAGTTTAGAATTAACATGGGCAAATTCAATCAGAAATGGTGACCTTTCAGTGCCTTTCTCTTCTTCCCTGGCTGCTAGGGCAGGAATTAGGTTTTCATTGTCTCAGCCAAGCTGCTCTTCCATTAGGTAGATTGTCTTGGCTTAGCAAGTATTTGCCAGGACTGGCTGGTTCAGCCAGTCAGCC
>NW_009260395.1:1104984-1122777 GCF_000687185.1 Egretta garzetta | reverse complement strand
TGCTGAATGATCAGTCTTGCACAACTGCCCAGCTCTCTGTTTATTCTGAGACTCATGATAAAGCATCTGTGAAGTCCCATAACTGTGTTTTAAAAGGACTGCATAATTGCAGGGCATCTTTAACTGCAAGCTTCTGTACCCTCCCTGGTGTCCTGCCTCCTAGGTGTGGCCTAAGCGCTGTACGCAGAGAGCCCAGTGGCACATCACGTGACGCGAAATGGGTGTGGTGGTTGCGTTGGAGAAAGCACAGTCTGAGCTCTTCATGTATGGGTAGATGTAAAAAATTCATTCCACAATGCCCAAGCTGCGTATGCCTTTGTACCTCTGGTCTGAGGGCAGCTGGTGGCCTGAAATGGACTTGACACTCCATCAATTCCTTCAATTTTTTTTGCTTTTGTAAAGCAAGCATCTTAGAGCATGCATGCAGTAAACCCAAGAATTTAGCAAAAAACACCAAGCTTAATTAACTTTTTAGGGTAAAGCTGAAGGCATTCTTTATGAACCAGTGTCTTTGAGGGCAATATTTTTATTCAAGATTTTCTGGTTTGTGATTCCTGGTCCCTGATGCATGACCACTGGTCACCCATCAGCAGGAGTGATAGATAGGTACAATTTGTCTGGTCTTGAGACAGAACAAGATGACTTCAAAGTCACTCCCAGCTCTTTCCTCTGTGATTTTAAGATCTTACTTAATTCAGATATTTTATGTGAAAATGGCTTGGAGCAGCACTTGTAAGACAAGATAAGAACAGCTAACAGAGCTGACACGTATTTAATGTGGCATAAATACACACTTATCACTGTACAGCTTCCCCGTTGCTGTTTGTCACAGGTTTACAAGGCTTCATTTGGGGATGCCAACTGATCTCTCATCTCTAGATGCTTTTTATAGCCAGCCCCAGGCATGTACTTTGGAGTTGTTGGAAAGCATTATAGCTCCTCCAGCTCTTCCAGAGTTCTCCCTTTTAGTGCTGAACAACTCTGAATGTGTGACCCTAGTTCAGTAGGTCCAAGAACTTGCCTGTGAGATGGAAGAAGACAACTGACAGTAATAGTGGCTTTGTGGGTGATGGCATTTCAACTGGAATGAGTATGTAAGCTCTTAGTTTAGAATTAACATGGGCAAATTCAATCAGAAATGGTGACCTTTCAGTGCCTTTCTCTTCTTCCCTGGCTGCTAGGGCAGGAATTAGGTTTTCATTGTCTCAGCCAAGCTGCTCTTCCATTAGGTAGATTGTCTTGGCTTAGCAAGTATTTGCCAGGATTCCCCCCCCCCAGCCACTAAGATTGACCACTCTGTACTAAAATACCGTGTCTTTGCCTGAATCACCCTCTCCCATGGTTGCCAGTGAGGGTTTGCTACTGCTATGTAGTAAAAAAGGTACAAAAGCTGGCATGCCTCCCACTTGTTGGAGCAGTACCAGCACTCTGCTTCACCATGTGACTCTGTGATTGATTAAATCTAGAGAACAGCTGCTGAGACTTAATATGATTTCACTAGAGTTACACTGGGCTTTGCACCATTAACAGTGTCAGAATATGTTCCTTATTGTGAGGAGGAGGTAGTTTTAAGTACATGAAAGGAATTGCAGCTTCAGTTGTTCATGTACTTAATCTGCTAACACTGGATTTATGAAATGTATTAAGTAAACCGTAAGCCTTTCCTAAGTGGTTTGTGGCATCCATAGAATCAGAGGAGGAGGAGGACAGGAGATAATTTTATCTAGTTGATCCCAAGACAAGATCAGCTGCATTTGTGGCATTCCTAGATCTGTTTTCTCTATGAAGGTCTCTGAGGAGGGAAAATCCACAGCCTTCCTGGACAACCTATTCCAGTATTCACTCTTTTAATGATTTAAACATTTGTCTTCCTACTCTTTAATCTGAATTGTCCATGATTCAAGTCTGGTATTTATTGTCTTGTCTGTTATGAATATGTGAAACATCATTTCATTCTTTGGAGCTTCAGCTCTTCAGCTTCAGCTTTTTGGAACTGTTTGAAGACTGCAATTAAGTTGTCTTTCCAAATTCTAGTCTTGAGGTTAAACTGTGCATATTCTTTCAATGTTTTACTTGTAGGTTGTTTTTTCTATTCTTCTTACCGTTCTTTTGTGCTCTGGAGTCCTTCTGGTTCATAAAGATGTGATGTGATGGAAGTCTCGAGGGTGATGTGATACCTCAGTGAGGTGTTACCAGCATATCTGATGTGAATGGTGCCATTCTTGGTGGAATTCATTCCCATTCATTCCCTGCCCCTGCCACTCAGCATTTGCCCTTTTCATAAGAGTATGACACAGAGAAACCCATGACTCCCTGCAATCTTCACATCCTCTCCTGCTCCCGAGTCAACACTTTGCTGTTGTAGCTGGATATTTTTTTTGCCCAAGTGTAGGTTCTTGCTCTTACCTTTGTTGACTTCGTTTCCTTTTCATAGATGACTTTTTCCATTTTGCTGAGATCATTTTGAATTCTACTTCTGCTTTTAAATGATTTTTTTTTCACAGACTCTTGAGTCATCAACAAAATTAAGCAGCCATACCGTATTGCAGCAACTAGAAATTGATGCCAAATCCATGTGCACCCTGCAATATTTGTGTACACTGGCTGAACTGTTTCCCTGCTTTCACTTTTATCGTTGCTGATGGACTTGCTGCAACTTCTGGTACCGTTATTCTTGCTGTGGATGTGGGTGCTGTGGGTGTCACAAGTAGCAAAAGCAATAGGAAGGGTGTCTTTAGAAGAGTCAGAAACCAATACCGTCTGGGAGAGGTGAGGTGGAAATGAGCTCCAGGATTATATTCTGTGTTTCCATGGGGAAAAATGGGCTGGAAACCAGACATTCCTGTAATACCATTCCCATTCGGGTCATCTGCCTGGCTGTGTCCCTCCCAGCCTCTTGCCCATCCCTGTCTATTGACTGGAGGGGGCAGAGGGAGAAACAGAGCAAGTCCTTGGCACCTTGCAAACACCGCTCAGCAACAGCTGAAACGTTAGTGTGTTACCAGCATTGTTTTGGTTTCGGATCTAAAATGCAGCACCATATGAGCTGCTATGAAGAAAATTAACTCCAGCCTAGCCCAAACCAATAAATATATTTTTTGCAGGGCTGTAGTTGAAGAATGAACATCAGGTTCTAGTCAGACTTGTACATAATCTGACTATCTGCTAATCGTTTAGGAACAGAAGGTAAGGTGGCAGATCTCTAATTCCTGAGCTGCTTTTCTCCCTTTAAAGACTGTCACTGCTTTCCAGCAGCTTTAGGATGTGCTAGATTCTTTATCTCTGACTTAAGCAAGTGCCCCTTTTCTGCAAAGCAACACTTCTGGTGTTTCCATCTCTTGCTGTTCGTGAATATTCTTGAAATGGGAAGAAACCTTTGTGCGCTGCAGGTGGGATTCAGCACAATGTTAAAACACTTTTATGTGTCCACCTGTGAACTGTGTGTCTAAGTTCACAAAACAGCCAGTGTTGGCCTAATCAAGAAAGTCATCAAGGGAGCCTTAGAGAGTAATTCCTTTTACGCTACTGTAGGTGACCTGATGGGTTAATTGAATCACTCACTAGGCTCTAGTGACTGTTGGTTAGGGACCAATACCTAATCTTACTAATTTTATTATGTAAAAGCAGTCTAAACTTGGCAAAGGTCTGACTCTCTTAGCCAAGAGAGACACTTGATGGAGGTGTAGCCATCGGCGTGGCTATCCCTGTATAGCATTTGTCTTTGTTCCATGTGGATGGAAGGAATCTTTCAAATGTTGCAAGGTAGCTCTATGTCAAATAGTGGTTTTACAGGCAGATATTGGAGGGGTTTTTTGCTTGGGTTTTCTTCTCTCTAATCAGAAGTGATCAGAGCACTGAACCTTAGTCTGTCAGCAAAGAAAACTCACTCAAAATCAATGTATTTCAGTGAAATGGCTCAGCTTTATTGAAACAACTTATTGAATTGACCTCTGTGACTGATGTTCTCAGCAGTTCTCTCTCACTGCTTATTATGTATTGAAAAATTAACATGGTATTCCCATATTTTTAGCCAACTGCATTTAAAGTGAGTGGAAAGAAACTGCCCATGTAGAGCAGATCTGGAAAGCTTGAAGTTGGATCCTAGTTTGGCCCATACTGGTCTTGGGGCAAGTTACCTACTGTCTTTGCCCTTTGCTATCGGCAGATAGCAAGAAGACCAGCACCCAGCAGAAGTTTTGAGATACTTCGTTGAAATTATGTGCCATGAGTACTTGCACTGATTTCCAAACAGGTTGGTTGAATTTAAAAGTATGTATTGCTGGCCGTTCCTGAGAACTCTGGGGAAAATCTTATCTGTAATTACAACATAGATTTGGGATTTTAAAAGCCCTAAGCAACTCAATATGCTTTTGAAGGCAGAGAGTGGACAGAGAATTTGGCTATTACCTCCTTTTACAAACAGCACATCCTTCTCAAGAGATTTCTGTGAACCAGCTTTCTGCTTTTGCTGATGTGTAGTCTTCTGTGGGAAGCTTTTGGGTTATTTTCTCTTAAGAGCAAAAGTGTTTTGGCCAGTATCAGAACAGAACCAGATGATATGGACTTCACCTCACATCTGTGTGAGTAGTTCTTGTCTATGTATATAGCTGTCTGGAAGAATGTGTGGATAAACAGCATTTTATATTTCCTACTGAATATGAAAGCTTTTAAAAACTTTGCTTAAAACTGAAAAGGAAAAAAAAAAAAAGAGCAAAGCCCTCCAAGGAAATTTTAATCCTCAGGACTTTCATCTTCACAGCTCTTTACAAACATTAACTCCACATGTCTGAAGGCTTTGGCCACCGCAGCTCCCTCTGGCAGCTGTGGGAGTGCTGTCCCTTTGGACCAGGGGAGTTTGCCCCCATGCCTCAGCACATCCCCTGCTCCAACCCAGTGCTTGGGCTTCAGGTTGCTGAGGGTACCCAGAAGGTCCTCTTGGATCCAGCTCCTTGTGCAACCCTGAGATCCCATTCACTTCTGTTGACCACATCTTTCTTAAAGTGCTCCTTGTCCACGAACAGTGTTTGAAGTGATTTCTGACTGCACAGTCTTTTATTTTTAGCTTCTGTGCAAAGCTTCCAAATCAAATCTTGGTGGGAACTGCCGTCTGTGATCATTTTGTTGTCTTCCTCTCCACTAATGAAAAACAAGTTCAGTCTTGCAGTTAAATGGTGTGGTTGTCTTCCCGAGTACATTTTTATACAAATCAAACAGGAATACAGGTGAATGAAAACAGTAATATGATTCTGGCATATTAAATAATTAACTTTAAAAAGGTTAATGAACCCCTGCCTAACAAAAGAGCAGTGCTAGAAAGCCTGGATTGTCTTTTAGTGATGGGAAGAGAGGACACGCGAGCGGGTTGTGAGGACTCCACCATTTTCTTGCTCTTGATTCACAGAAGAGTTGTGCAGCATTCGTAGGAAGAGAGTTTGCTGTGCAGTGAGGATGCTCACTTCTCCCACCCATCGTTGAGCCTCTTTGTCATATTTGGTTTCAGTGAACTGCTGTGATTTAAACATTAATACTTATTTTTAAGGTATCAGAGGTGTGAAAATATAAGATGATGATAAGGGTTTCTTCTAAACTAGGAGGAAGGGGCTAGTTTGTGAGGTGTTTGGCCATCTGGCAGCAGAGTGCTGGCTTTATTTGTGTTAGACACCAGGCATCAGTGGCAACATTGCCTTCCCACTGGTACCTGCAACCTTGGTCTGCAAGGGCTCTACAGGGAGAAGCACAAAAGGCAGAAACAGAATGAAATTAGTGTGGGACACGTTTATATTCAAGGAGACGAGGCACTCTCTGAAAAAGAGATTTTATTTTTTTTTTTTCCTCTGAAAAACTCGGAGGGACTGTTAACTCTGGCAATAGTTGCAGCTTCCTTCATTGGCTTAGTATATGTTGTTATGCGAGCATGCATGATGCCTCTTCTCCAGCCAGCAAGGGCAGTGCCTGAGCTGGAGCATCATACCCCGCTCTGGGCTCCACAGCTCTGGGGCCTGGGGGTTTTGAGAACAGGCTGAAGAGCATTTGTGGGGAATGGTATGTGGGGCTGTGTGACGCTCTTTTGGG
The DNA here is from genome assembly GCF_000687185.1 of Egretta garzetta. NCBI lineage: Eukaryota > Metazoa > Chordata > Aves > Pelecaniformes > Ardeidae > Egretta > Egretta garzetta. The sequence continues at coordinate 1,116,705 of NW_009260395.1, read as the reverse complement.
GCAGTGGAATGCACTAAATCGCGTTCAGGATCCCTCATTGCCCATTGCCCGTGGTTTCTAGGGAATTTGTGCACCTCCTTTGCTTGACAGTTCGGTTGTTTTGTCAAAAGAGCATAGGATTAGGAAAGGGATATTTTTGTCACCGATGCCAGGGGACCAATCCACAAGCATCGGTCTTGGCTATCCATATTGCAAGTAGCTTACACAGATTTGTAAGTCCAAACAAAAAGTGATTAGCAGAGATGCAGAAAAGGTATAAACAATTGCAATTTTACAGGAAACAAGCAAGAGAAAATCAAAGCGACATTATTTTTATTTTTTTTTTCAGTAGTGGGAACTGATGCTACTCGGAATAGAGTATGAGTCACGATACAAAGAGGCAGGCAAAAGGTAGCCACGCATGTGGGGGAAGAAATGCATCTGAAAGGGTTTGCAGTGTCACCTGTAGACTCAGAACGTCCCATCTTGTCCAGTAGCCTTGCTCTGTTGTTTCACAGGGAAGTGAAGAAACAATCCACAAATCAGTTTTACACCGAAGAAGGCGAAATTCAGTATGATTACTTTGGGGAAAAAAATTGTCAGCGACCTTACACATCCAGCAATGAATTCCTTTTAACTGGAAAGCTCTAGCTTAAGGTCCCCCATATGAAAACCATTCCAGTAACAAGTATTTTGCTAATAACAATACAACATCTCTTAATAAATGCTTTTGTTAAAAGAAATCTTAGTTTCTCCACTGCTCGTGTAGCTTCCTTTGCTTCTATAAACAGACGGTTCCTCAGCTCTGTCGCTACCAGTCCTGTGGTGTTTTGCATGTATGGCTGCATTATTTAGGGCAATCAAATTGTGATGTTTCATTCTCTTAAATTAGCCTATATGCATTACTTGAGTAATACAGTCATCTCTGTACAACTTCTGGTTGATGTGTGTTAGGCTCACAGAAGACTTCTGGCTATGCAGTTTTCATTGTGTGGGTTTTTTTTTCCCCTTAAGTCGTTGCCTGCAGTACGTCTGCTAATTAGAGGGTGCCAGCAAGAACGCTGCTCCCTCATGGTATTGTGCTTAGCATCTCTGTATGTGAATTCCTCTTAGTTAAGTAGACTGGCACTGCCTGACCCTGGGGAGTCCCTGGGGACCTGTGCTGTTGCCTTTCCTAATAGGTGGGGGTCTGTTTATCGGAGATGGGGTGCGTGGTTACTGATCGCTCCCTGCTCTAAAGGAAGAACATTCTGCAAGAGGACAGGTCTTGGGGAATCATCTAAATGTGACCACCCTCACCTTTTCAGGGAGCGTATTCTGCATCTGGATCAGCTTATTAAGGGTATTTACTAACAAAGCTCTAGTGTAGTGACACAGCAGCCAATTATTTTTTGCACTGAGTTCCCGCTTGTTTAATGACAGACAGCAGGACCTTTTAAAACTGCAGGCCTGACAACTTTGTGTTAAATCTGTTATTTCAGTTTAGTCTTTAGCAGCATGTCTAAACCCCAACCTGAATCCCCAAATATAATCACATTACAGACCAATTATTTTGCTTGCTGAGTCACTTCGTCAATTTGACAGCACGCCTGGCAGAAAATTTCGATTCCTTTCAATTCTTTGATTAAAGAAATTAATTAATTCAGAGTTTTATTTTGTTTGGAGATACCAAGGTCTGACTCTCCTGCTGATTCATAGTCCCCGCTGATAGTCACTGGTGGGATTCATTCTCCAGCCCTTTGAAGCTGGAGCGATCTCTTTTGTGGTGAAGGTAATGAGCAGCCACACTTCTGGGCAAAATCCTTTCTACTGCCACGCTGGGGCACAGATCCCTGGTCTCCCTATATTTGAAGACCTACTCCCAGCTTATTGCTTGTAGTGGCCAGGAGTTGACTGTGTTTCTCTAGCAGCCGTGAATGGTCAATGCAACAAGTAGCCATAAAGAGGGGGTTGATCCTTACAAAGGACGCCTTCCTGATGGATTATTATTGAAAACGGGGAATACAAAGGGGGCGAGACAGAGTTTGGAGATGGGAAGAATGTTTTAGATTTGAACAAGCTGATCTTGAAATTGGAAGTTAGCAAATATTCGTAGTGTTTGAACTTCGGAATATTTGATTGCTTAGACAAGTTGGGTATCTGCAGCCCGTAGTGAAAGCTGAGAACTGTTAATGGAAAAATACTGTCGTAGGTCTCTGTTTGATGTTTTCCTGCTCATTATAATAGGAGAGGAATAGTATTAGCATTGGCATTTTGAAACTGTTTCTCAAATACAACAAATACATTACTATTTAGAATTTATGAATATTGTATTGCTATCAGCATGATGCAGAGCAAATTGGCTGTTGTGCTGGTCACTGCCCAGTCACGTAACTACGCCACCCATATCATAAAGAGTTCAAGCTCTAGCCAAAAAAAAAAAAAAACGCCTCAGAGCAGTGGAAAACTCATACTTCTCATTCCCATTTTGCTAATGAGGAGTGACCCACAGAAAGATTAGGGCTTGTGGGAGCTGCCCTGTAACGCAGTGTTGTCCCTCCTGCACAGATGTGGTCAGCACAGGCAACGTTTAATGGGAGGGATGATAATCCACTTCTAATTTATGGAAAGGAAAATTATTAGAGATCTATCTAAGGACATAATAGGAATGTGTAGGGATAAAATCAGAAGGGCTGAGACGTGAAGAGGATCTAGATACTTGTAGGGTCATAAAAGGCAAGGAGAGAAGCTTCTACACCTACGCTAAGAGTAAGGCGATGAGAGGATGGTGGCATTGCTGAGTTGAGAAGAACAACAGATAACTGGTGGTGCAAAAGATAGATGAAGTAATTTTGGCTTCTAACTTTGTAAAAAAAAAAAATTAATTTTGACCAGATGCTGAACACAATTAAGGAGATAATAGTCAGGAATAAGGAAAAAAGAGGTAGAACAAAATGTTTGATAACTTGCATGCATGCCAGTCTGAAAAATCAGCAAGAAACTATCTGGATAGTTCAGATTATTTGGGGGAGATGCGAAAATACTATTATCACAGACTAATAAATATTTACAGAGACTTTCAAGGATAGTATAATGTTACAGTATGTGTAAAATTGCCTAGACCTATGGCCCATAGCTTTGTTCCTTCATTCATCTTTACTGCCCGAGAAAATGAGTATAATTTTCACTGTCCTCTTGGTGATTTGTGCAGCAGAAAGGTTTTGAAGTACACAAAACCTGCTCTTTGTGCTGGGTAATTTTCCACCCTCTTGTGGCCCTGAGGCTCCTTTTTCAGTCTCAAATTCCCTGAAGCAGATAAAACACATTGCCGCAAGAAGAAAAATGTTCAGATCCTGGAAGTCATCTGTGTGCCCTCTCCCTGTAATCAAGTAATCCACATCTTCTTCCAAAAAGATATATTCAAATAACTGCATTTTTAATGAAACTTTTCCCCTACCCACTGCTGAAAAAAAGAAATCTCATCTGTGACCATTAGTTTATGCTTAATAGCTACTCTAAGCAGACAAGTGTCCTACAGTACTTTCTTGTCACCTTTGACAAACTTTGTCCTAACACAGAAAAATGGCCCTGGGGAATTAAAAAAAAAATAAAATTGTTGTATCTTCAAACTGTTGGGACAAGCCCTCTGAGAGGAGAAATTGCTTCAGTACTGAAAGAATTTACATTTCCTTTCCAGGGCAGGCATTGATGAGAGGTAGCGAAGGTCTGAATACCTCAGTACTTGTCCCAACTAAACTACGGAGCTGCTTGCAACTTTGTATGTGCGCCGTCCATACGTGGAAAGAAACTTCTTTCAAATGCCCATCAACGACCTCTGGAAGAGAATCTAATATGCAATTATGGGCCGTAGATGCATTTCAGTGAAGACACCTTATATCTCTCAAGTCCCATTTTCACACAGCAGTTTACCTCTCCCCTTCTAGGAAGCCACCCAAGAGAGCGTTACCCTTGCTGGCAGGTAACCCTCAGCCTTCGTTTCTTCTGTAACCTTCAGAAGTTGCTTGGAAAGGAATTCTGCAGTTTCACTAGGAAATGTAGTAAAAACTGTAGGCTTTTCACTACACAATGATGAGATGCAAGTAGTAGAATATATCTCACCTTAAATTTAGGGGGGTGATTTAGCAGTTGTATAGGGATGGTGTAAACTTCTGTTACAGTCAGTACAGTTATTGGAGTTGAGAGTGTGATTCAGCCCACTGAGTGTGGGTGGTGTTTTTGGGATGAGCCAAAAACGTGTCCTGACTGGTTCTCCATGGGCTGTAAGGGGAGCTCAGACACCTGCCTCGCGTAGATGTGTGGAACAGCGTTGTAGAAACTCAGACCCAGGAAGGCTGGACTGTAGCCTATATTTCTATGCAGAAACACATTACTATGACTTTTTTTTTTTCTGTATAGCAATTATATCCTGTAGAATATAACTGTTGTACTGTCAGTCTTGCTGCAGCCATCAAATCGTGTTGGATTTCCTTGTTTGAATATATTAGCCAAGCTGTGTCTTATTAAAGATGGGAAAGTTCAATATGTTTCACATGTTGAATGTTTAATGCTTGTTAATACAGTTTAATGCTCTAATGAGAGGTGGGGACTGCAGGGAGGACTGAGGGCTCCTCTTTCTGAAAGCACAGGATCTTATCGGAGGTCAGCCCTTAAAAATTGATGGTAACTTTTCACATAAACTAGTGGTTATATTTCAGAAGTCAAAGGCATTGGGCAGCATCCCAGAGGACTTGCAGAAGAAAAGCATGATTCAAAAAGCAGGATAAAGAGAACCCAGGAACCTGTAATCTTCTAACCCATATCTTGGAACAGCAAAGAAAGCAAGTAAGTATCTAAGGGTGATATACATGGATAAAGAAAAAAAAAAGATTTTGAAAATTTGTCGAGACATTATTTTCTTTGAATGGCCTACAGAGATAGCAATAGATATGATATATATGGAATTCTAATGATTCTGTAACTCACGTGTGATGCTTCCATAAACAACCTATGAGAATGATGAAACCCTGAAAATGTTGGTTCATTCCACTACTCAATCCATCTCTTTGGCGTCATCTAAATGCTAAGCCCCAGATGATTCCTATGATGCCATTAAATGCCATGTGGCTATTAGATTTAGGATATATGACTTGTAAAGCCTTAGCACAACCCTGAAAATGTGAAGAACAGCAAGGAAGTAATTTTGGCAGAAAGGAAATTATTTTGAACTTCTGTTCAAATCCCCAGTCAAGATGAAAGACATCAGCAGACTGTTCTGCTCAAGATGGCATAAGGCACGGTGTGTAGCACCCTGTGATGTTACTGGAGTGTAGTTCCGCTGCCTCTCATGTGAAAAGAAGATGGTCACATACCAGAGATGATAGAAAAGGATGAAGACTGGACAGAAGCAATCGCCCCCGCTCTTGTCCTTGTGCCCCTGCCCTTAATGAAAAGAACATGGGAAGAGCAGCATAACTTTTTGTGGCTTCCCCCTGCAATTAGACCAAATATTAACAAGTCAGTTGTGTTCTGCTGAGCTCCTGTTCTCATGTGCTGCTTACACAAATAGTGCTACATATTCCCTGGTTTACATCACTAGCCTCTTCACCTGACTGATGAAGTCCGCCTGTCTTTAATTCCTACTGACTTCTAATAACTAACTGTTTTGTTTAATGACTTCAGGACATTTGCTGCTTTCCCTGGCACAGGTCTCTGCGCAGGTGAAATCTCTCGCTTCACGCTGCTGTGGATAGCACAGCGTTTTCAGTCAGGTCGTCAGATTCTGGCAGGAATCCCAGGGGAAGGGTAGTGCCAGGCACTGTAGTCGTGCTGAGCACAACCAAGAAGAAGAGTTGCTGGCATGGAGCTCTGGACTCTTTTGCTGACAGTGGACCCATTATTTCAGATAGGATACATATTTTCAGAGGATCTAATGTTCCTCAAGGCTCATATTTCTGGAAGCACTGCAAGAACCCAAATAAAAATAAACACTTCCAGAAGAAGTTTTTAGTATACAAATTACAGCAGCTTAATACCAGGTAAAAATACAGTACGAAATATAAGATTTTTTTTTTGAAAAACAATATACAGCTGCAGAGGCCAGGAGTTGGGTTGTGGACTGCCCACATTTGCAGAAAAGTCTCTCTTTTTAACTATTGTTAAAGGACTGAGAACTGCTCCTGGCTCCAGACTGAACAGCCTAAATGCCAGCAACTGAAAAAACCTGGGTGTGTTAATATTTCCCCAGCAAATTTAATCCTGTGTGCATACATGCATGTGTTTGGCAGCAAATTTTCAACTGGACTAGCTGGAGGACACCTACTTCGGGAAAGACTCGAGGTCTGAGCTGGTGGCCAGGTAAGGGTTCTGGGGTCTGGGCATGGATATTAGCATGCAATGCGCCCACCTAACCACGGTGCTAATCAGTGCCCAACTCCAGCCAAATTTGGAAGAAACTAAAATCTGTGGTCGGTGTGCAAATATGACTACGAGCCACTCATCTTACCCCCATAAATAGTGAGCAGCCCAAGGCCCTTTGAGCTCTCCTGCAAGCATCTGAGATATTTGAAGACTACTTTGTAGTTGTCTGGCATTCCCGAAGGTTCTAAGTATATGGTATCAAAGGCATGGACTTAATTAAATGACTCACTTAAAACAGTGGCCATATGGTATCCCGCTTCCCTTGACTGCAATGACATCTGCTAACAATAAAAGAAAAAAAAAATCATGTCAAGGGTCGTGTGTTATTTCCACGAATTTCAGAAAATGTCCTTTCCTAAAACTCCCACAGCACCGAATATAATGACTCATCGCCTCTGTTTATTCCTTAATTACAAAACTTCTATATGGGGGTCTCGGTTTTATGACAACAGATCTCACTGCCATCACTTTCATAATGACTCTGCTCCATGGCGTGTTTGGGCTCCAGCATGGTATTAGGCTGAGGCCGAAATGTGCCTTGGGGTTTCCAGCGGTGGAAATCTCCAGCATCCACAGCTCCAGCACCTACTGACTCACAGCTGAGGAGAAAATGAGTCGAAAACTCAAGGGCAACTGCTGCATATGCCAAGCAGGAGAAGCAATAAACCCCCAAGGTTTAAGGCAGAACTAGGTGATGTATGTTGTGGCACAGCCAGAACCACATAAAGCAAAAGGCCACTTCCAGGTACGTATTCCACCATCATGTGCTTCCCACAGTGCTGCCGGGCACAGCCTCTTGAAAATAAAGCTCTTTTTCTCTGTGTAATTTGGAAGCCAGAAGAAATTGTTGTAATTATCCAGTTGAGTGATGTCCAGCCTTTAGCTGAAACTGGCTAATAAAATAACCTTGTTTTTCTGCCTGCCTTTAGTTACAGCCTAATGTGTGCTCCTACATGCAGCAGAGCCGTGATTAATAGTTTTGGTGGTGATATTGCTTCTGTGATAGGAGATCCCACCAACCTGAAGAGAAGCTAATCCCAGAAGAGAGGCATGGCACAAAAGGTAAAGCTGCTTTAGGAATGCTGGGAAAGTTGATCAGAGGAGGCAAGGAGCAGCTCTAATGGCTCTGAGAATATGCTGTGTGAGCTTGCTGAGGCTGCTCAGAGAAAGTACAAAAATGGTGTTTGAAAATAAGAAGAAAAAGAAAAATTGGAAGAGCAATTGAGAAAAGAGGCCGAGAGTGAACGCTTTCCCTCTTAGTTTCATCCCTGATCAGTACAAAGATTAGGAGAGACAGAGTTGTGAACAGGTCTGAGCCCTCTCCCCTCTTCAGGGTGTGCTTCTGGGAGTCAGTCTGCCTAACTGAGATGGCTTTAAGCCTTGCAGAGAAAATTGCAATCGCATTAAGTCTACTTGCCGCCTTAATACAACTAGAAGGAAATGTGTTTGGGGTAGTTACTGAGCTTGCAAATACCCACTTTTGATGATTTTGATTCCAAAGGTGGCATGTCTTACCATGGAATTATTAAAGTGTTGTCCTAATTAATCTGAACCTACAGATCATAGTGTCTCTGAAATACTTTTTCTCCGTTAATTACTGATTAGGTAACCAAAGTGTGGTTAGGTACAACACAGGCTGCCTCTTCCTGGCATGGGAAATGCTCTAGCTTCTTTTAATCTGATTTTCCAAAAGAAAATAAAATCTCATTTTCTTTTTTTTAAAATCTTCATTTGGACAATCATTCTTTGTGAGACTGTACTAATGGGAGTTCTTTAGACACTTGTTGCAGATGGCATGAGAGGGAGGCCAAAAAACCATAGTTTATGGATATAAAGCAGTGAGTTAACAAAGTTCAGTAGTAAATGTGACAGTGGTTTGCAAGATTCAATGACAAGGTATGCTTGGTTATTTACTGCATAGAGGACAGTGTCAGACAAAACTGTCGGGGAGACTCTCCCATTGAGTCATGAAGTTCAGAAAGATCCCCTTGCTTTCTAAATTCCTTTCTCAGAGAGGAGTGTGGGTGCAGCTGGATACAGTCCTAGTCCTGGACTTGGTCAACGGTTTATGTCTAAAGGATGATACACGTGCAATCAATCCTTTATATCACTGAGCTAAGGTTTCAGAGTTTAGCATGCTGTTAGCCACTTACCGAGAATCTGTTACAGTAAGGAATCTCTCAATCCTGAGGAGCAACCTTGAGAGGCATCCGTGCTCCAGGGGAGATCCTGGCATGCAGCCCGCTGCCGTGCAGGAGAGCTCAGAGGGCTCTTGGGCTGCTCACTGGTTATGGGGGTAAGATAATTGGCTCATCGTCATATTTGCACATCGACCACAGATTTTAGTTTCTTCCAAATTTGGCCTGAGTTGGACATTGACCAGCACTGTGCTTAGGTGGACACATTGCACAATAGCCCTTGGCTACTGTTTTGTTATCTGTCTCCCCTGAATCTACGTTGAGCTGGATGCATCCGTCATGACCAGACACATCTATCACGACTGCCACAGGTGGTTATCGCTGGAGCAGGGTTGCGGGAAAAGGTCAGGGGTGGGAGCACACTGCCACAACACTTAAGTAAAGATTGCAGAAAGAAGTAACTGGCACACATTCAATCTGAGGAGCTGGAGATGCCTCTTTTCTACCAGCTTTTTGACCAAGCCATCGTGGGTTGCCCAACACATAGGCTGCAGCCTAGCAATAAAGATTTCCCAGCAAGTCCATAGACAATACAAGCTCTCAACTTGCTTTTTCTGTGCTGTTCAGGACAGCATCACCTAACAAGGACTTGCACTAATCTATCAACTAACTTTATACATTAAGAAGCCTCAGCGCATTTTTGATCCAAACGTAATTCATTCCTTCTGTGCAAAGGAATAGCTCAGGTTCTTGTAGCTGTTGTGGCTGGCAAAATATATTACTCACTTTACGTGAAAAATAACACTGGAGGCATATGACTCTGTAATGGCTGCTCTGCGGCCATTTTGTGGTCTTTGGCTCACTCCCATTATAAATCTTGTATTTTTGAGGTATTTCCAACTCGCTCATTGAAAATTGCATCAACCTAATGTTCAACATTCAGGATGCTGGTTAGAAAAATTATCCAGGAGTTTAAAAAGATGCAGATGCATTAGTCAAAGGTAAGATCTCCTGAGACATTACATCTCTTCTTGCCAGAGCTGTTGGACTTCACATGAAAAGCCTTGGGGAGGAAGGCAAGAGCAGAAATCCCACAGCTGTTTGACGTAGTTTGAGGCTGTAGGTAACCTCCTACACTAGACACCTTATATGCATAATAAGATTGTGCCTGGCCCGAACAGCTTGCAACCCAAAGAAAGAGAGGCACAAATTGGTGAAAGAGGTCAGGGAAAATTGAATTTTGTTGGTACTAGAGCAACCCCTTCCCACTCAATTGCAGAATCGTTCTTGATAACCTGGAGCAATTCCAGGTGCTTGTATCTTTTTGCCATCATTCTGTTGGTGTACAAATAGTGAATTAATGGTCCTTAATCCCCATTACAAGAAAGGCCTGGTATAAGTAGTCCTAAGATGTTTAAGCAGGACTTAGCATAGTTTCAGGTAATTGAATAGTGAACAGATAAACTGAGTTTACCTGTAAGAAATGTGCTCAGTAAGCTGACTTGGTGTTTCATGCTTGCTGGACAGCAAAATCAGTATGCATTCTGGATCTTTTAGGATCTGTGTAAAACTGACTTAAGGAAGGCCAAGTCCATTTACACAAAAACCCCAACCTGGCAGTACAGGGTAAGCTGGGACAGAGGATAAGTGCAGTGGAATTGGGAACCTCACAATTTGCTAGGAATTTGCTCTAGATAAGGAAAGGGAAATGTCTCCAGGGTTGTCATATTTACATGCGTATGAGCAGAGGAGTGCTGGAGGAAGAGGGGGGGGATTGGGAGAGGCACACCAGCACGGGGGACTATGGAGGGCCCTGGCTGGCCCCACCAGAGCAGCACAGGGTACCCTGCCTGTCTTGCTCAGGGCAGTGGGCTGCATTAGTAACACAGATACCGGTAATTTGTCCTGTTTTTCTTTCCCATCGGGCTATGATTTTATTGGGTTTTTTCCACTTAGCTTCAGCACCCAAGCTATTAATGAACGTGTCATGCCAGCAGGGCTGCTTCATTATCCGGGCTCCAGGCAATCCAGCCTGGACACCAGCTCCTACCGGACTGCATCGTGTAGAATTTCTATGGATTGTTTAATTAATACAGCAAATATAAATGACAAATTAGGTGGAGATACTGAACTTGAACTTTGCATCGGGATTTTTCAGCCCAAGAAAATAACAGTGATATCAGAACAGTTTTACGTTCTTTCTCCCTGTTGCAGTTAGTGGGAGATGATAGCTGAGTGCTACAAGTAGCAGAAAGAAAGAGGTGTAATAAAGGCATCAATTTAGGTTTAAAACAGCTTCCATACCTAAGTGGAAGATGCAAGGTGACACTAAGTAATTTTTAGGCCTATTACCTTGTTAGAGATGACAGAGGTGCATTTAGACAAATCTGTATGAGCAGACAAGCAATATTTAGAGAAGAAGGGGAATTGGGTGCTTAGACAGTACCTGTTTTTTGACAGGCCTTTGCGATGAACCAGGAAAAAGGTAGCTGCATAATGAGACTTTGGAATATGTACTACAACTGCAATCAAGACACAGGTTCTAGCAAGATGTTGCAATCATAGCACTTCCTTGGTGTCTTGGTCTTGTAAAACCAGATGTTACTTGCACAAATTTGAGACTTGGAAGCACTGTGAGAACAGCAAATGGTGCTGGCTGCTTTCTTGATACAATCAATTATCTTTTTTTTTTCTTTTAATATACTTCAAAATGATGCCAGGGAGAAGAAAAACAAGAGGTGATGTTTTTTCCTTCTATTAAGACTCTCCCCCAACAGTAACACCATTGCAGCTTGGTACTAGGAAGTTTTCAAAAGATATCCTTATCCCCTGAAATGGGAAGAGAAAGAAACCCTGTCCTTCCCCAACAAAACCAGGTGTATAGACATCATAGCTTAGACAGAAAAACTCCCACCACCTTTGCTAAAATGTCCTGGTTAAAGTTTCTTACTGAAGTGGTTATGAAAGCTCCAGGTGGCTGTGAAGAGCATCAGTGCTGGAGCTGGTCCCTCTGCAGCCCACGGAGTGGGTAGCCTCCCTAGAAAGGTGTCCTTTTCTCCTCTTCAGCAAGGCCACCTCCAGACCTTGGCAAGGGATCGGCTCCTTCATAGCTGTACAAAGAAAGCTGCTCCAGGTATTGGTAAATCGGCCTTGGTGTTGCAATGTCCCTCCACTCTTCTTTCCTAGGGACAGCAGCATTTGAAAGATA
>NW_009260395.1:1100964-1104954 GCF_000687185.1 Egretta garzetta | reverse complement strand
CAGCTGCAGCCCATGGAAATGTCCCTGCAGCCACTGTGGTGAAGCTGGGCAAAGCAAGGAAATCTCAAACACAGCAATGAGCGCTAGAAAGCGTGTGTCTGCAGCCACGGCTGAGGCTGAGCTCTGCTTTTAGAAAGATCAACGAGAAGATATGAAAGGTTAAATGATAAGAAAGAAAGAAGAGGAAAATATTCAAGCTAAAAGAAATGAGGGACAGGACTGCTTTGCATCAGTAGAGAGTACAGCCCTTGTTTAACTAATGGACTTACCTGAGGTAAGAAATTACATCAATTTGTCTTGAAATGACACTTGACAAGGGGCAAAGTGTATTTTATAATCTTGTTTAGTAAACTGTTCAGCCCACTTAAATAGAATTTCTATCTGCTTTATCCCCTGGAAACATGTGCTTTAGCAATTCATTAACCTCCTTTCTAATTACGTGGATGTAGGCAGCACTCTGCTATGACCCTGCAGAACCACAACACAAGAAATTTTGTTCTATTGCTCAAAGTACATGTTCATTTCTGAAAAGGGGCACAGAAAGGTCAGAGGGATGTAGCTGTTTGTACCCTCTCCTGGATTTACTGGAGTATTATTTTCTTCTTCAGAATTAACCGTTGCTTCAGTAAGGATTTTATTACAGGTCAAAGGCACACCTGTGGAAACAAAAGCAAATCTCCTACTAAAATAAAAAAGAGCAGATAACATCAGATACAGTATTCCTACTTCAAGGAAAATATAAATAAGTACTTCATTAAAGATGTTCTCAGAGGAAATAGCTGGCTTGGAGGAGCTCTGAACTTTGAGGACATTTGCTCGATGTGGAGCCAAGCTCAAACTTTGCAGCTCTGGAGATGTATTATATTTTTTCTAAAGCGAATGTGGTGGGCGCAGGATGAGAATGCTGATAAGTGCACAAGAGCTTCTAGGCTGCAGTGTCTCCCAGAGTCCCACCTGGTATTTCATTCAGGTTTTCCTGAGATGTGAGGGGCCACACACTGCTGTGAACAGATGGAAGGTGAATGTTGGACATGACCCAGGTCACTTTGTGGTGGACTGTGGCAAACCCTGGGGTTCACTGTTGTAGAGTAGTGGCCTACACAATACAAAATCCGACATTAATCAAATAATGAATTTGAAGGTGTAATGGGCATGGATTTCTCTTCCAGTATTTCACTGTTAGGTCTTCTCAGCCCAGAAACTGGGATATTTATTATTCAAGAGGACCTGCCATTGCATTTGGATTCAGCCTGCTCAAGCGTTTTTGTTATAATGGGGAGGGCTAAGAGCTGAGCAGGAAGACCATGAAATGACTTCTAAGGCTGGTTCTCTACCGCCTGTGTAGACAGAAAGTCTCTTTCATGTTTAATGCCATGTAAAGTGCTGTGTTCAGCAACTCACTTAACTGAATGAGTAATATGAAAGTGATATAATAATACAAAGGTAATATAAAAACCTCTTGAGACATTCATGACAAGAATCCCATCTTTTTGTCTCAGTATGTTTCAGAATGCCCTAGGGGAACCTTTTTTTCCAGGAGAAAAGCTGATTTATGAATTTTCCTACTATATCTAATTGTAAACAGAGATTCCCATAACAGAAAATTGAGCTGCCTCAAGAGTGCCTTTATGTCTTAAAATTGGATACCCACCCATGAGGATGTGTGACCTTGCTGCCAGCTCAGTGATTCTCTTTTGATTTTAGATCTAGTGCTCTCCTGAGATAACAGATGGCTCTGTGGGGCTTCCGAGGTATGGGGAAGGTATGGGATAAGGTAAGTTCATGATAACCAACCAAATGGACAATAAAAATGTAACAGCTTGGAGTTTCAAACTCCTGTTTTCAAAGACTTGGTGGAAAGGGTTAAACGTGCTTGTAAATATACCTGTTGTGAGGCTTCTCCTGGCTGCATGCCAACTGGCAGGCAGTCCGTTTGGATGCATAAGGGCAAATGATGGCACAGTTAATGCTTTGGAAACCTCTGGAATATCTGGACTCCCAGCAGGGATTAAACAAAGGTAACACTGAATTCAGCTGTATCTGTGTGTTCAGATATTCAATGTGTGCACAGAAACTCTCAGCTCACAGGTGTTACTGAGGACCATTCACAATCTTCCTAAACAAGAATTACTTACCAGAGAAAATACCATAGCAAGCAAATTTCAGATATGTGAGTGTGGGAAATGGCTATGAACTTTACAGAGTTAAGGATTTTCTCCTTCCCTCCAATGACTCTCCTATTTCTGCCTCCTCTTTTACTCTTGGTACTGAGGAAAGGGTTTGTTGTTGAAATCTTTGCAATTCACTCTGGAACTCTCCTCGTCCTTGCTGTTTGTTGCTTTCCTCCTCGAGTCCTTCCTGTGCGTGTGGATCATACAGCTCTCCAACCAACTTGTTCCCGCGTAATGCCCTGTGAGTTGTGGGTTTGTGGCTACTTCCTGTCCCAGACTTGTTACCATGGTCAGAGTCCTCACGTAGGAGGTATAGCCTACAGACCAGAGAGCAGGACAGAATACAAACTCCAGAGAAGAGCTGAGCAGGAGATCTTGATGCTGAAGGAGGTGGTGGTGGGTTCAGGAAAGGTACCTATATGACGGTACATTTCTGATTTCATTGCACGTGAATTACTGCAGTCTTGGGAACAAAAATCCTCAAGGTTCCTCACTTGCACCAGGCACCTGAAGATGCTGGGATGCTGCGCTGAACAGGCTGGAAGCAAAGGCACGGAGCTGGGGCCAGGGGCTGCATGGAGTATTTGAACCTATTCATGGAGGAATGAATGTATGATAGTCATCCCTCCACATCCTAAATGTTATAATGGAGAGAGGTGGAAGGGTTCCCCTTCCTCTCCTTTGAAATCACCATTTCTGCCAGGGCAGAAGATCCCTCTTCTTTGCCTTCACTGTCCATCCCTTACAGTCTTGCCTCCTGCCTTACCTGCAGGTGTGGGGATCCCCTGTGCTCACTCCCAGGAATTTGTTCAGTTATAAATTTGTTATAAAGCCCACCCACAATGGACACAAAGACCAGCGAGGATGAGAGTAGCAATACCAGGTGGAGCAACCAGTAACCTCAGCAGAGCCAGCAAGGGCCCAGACCTGCTCCCCATGATTGTGGGAGGAGAGGAATCAGCCTCAGGCCCCAGGTGAACCCCCCTTGAGAAGTCAGTGGGGCCACCCAGCCCCAGCAGGCCCTGCAGACCAGCCAGAATGAGCACCTACGGGGCCATGGGGTGTTGTGGGAGTAAGTATAGGATCTACAGATGTGGTGGATAAGGGTAGGATCTGCAT
Source organism: Egretta garzetta (assembly GCF_000687185.1). NCBI lineage: Eukaryota > Metazoa > Chordata > Aves > Pelecaniformes > Ardeidae > Egretta > Egretta garzetta. Next base: position 1,101,664 of record NW_009260395.1, on the reverse strand, counting down.
GTGTGGCGGCTGACCTGTAGGATCTGCAGGTGTGGAGACTTTGGTTTGGTACCAATGAGAAAAGGGATCAATAGCAATGGGATCACTCTGATTGAGCCTGTGCAGGAACTTGGGGTCCCTGCCTTCTCTGCCTTCAATGCCTCGCCTGCCTTCTCTGCCACATGCTTTCATTTCCACAAATGGTGCCCCGTGTGAGGAGCGAAAACTCAACTTCCGAAGGTCTGCTCGATGGTCTGGGCTTTCATTGCCACAATGGGGCCCACAGGGGCTGCAGCAGAAAAACATTAGGGGACGTCGTACAACTTCTTATGAGGTGTTTTATGGGGGTTGTGGGAATGTGCAAGACTTATTATGGAATATTTAGGGAAAAGATCAAAGGTGGTTCTGCAAGGGGAACCAGTGTGAGGGGAAAGGGGACGAAAGGGGCTGGTCCCGGGTAACAGCTGGCTGGTCAGTACGCTTGGCTGACTGGGGCCTGCACCCCATCACCACAGCTGGCCCTGCAGCCTTACTAAATATTCTTCTGTAATGATGTAAATAACTATTTACTACTACTAATAATTACTCTTTCATTTTTCCATCCATCTTCTGTGTGGGGACACTCTCTATTCTGAGCCCCCATAAGAGACCACCAGCGACCTTCCAGCCAGACTGGTGGGCAGCAGCACAAGAGCCAAGTGCCGGCAGCCCGAGGGGGAGC
>NW_009260395.1:1095049-1100938 GCF_000687185.1 Egretta garzetta | reverse complement strand
AGCTAGGGGGCAGCCGGAGGAGCGGCGGCCGGCTACGGGAGAGCCCCATTTTCCATGTGGGGGTACGTATTTCACTAGCCTAATCCTGATCAGCCAGCGAGGAACAGCACCTGCTGCCCGTGCTGTTCACGTGCGCGTGTGAGCGCTGTGTGTGTCTGCACAGTTTGGCACAGGAAAGGCGCTGCTCCCTGCTGATGTGGCTAGCATGTGTGTCTGTGTGCACCCCCTGGTAACCCATCCTCAGCCTCACCACCAGCTGGACAGGGGAGCAAGGAGCTGCAGCAACCTCGTATCCATGGGATGGGGTCAGGAGGAAACTCCCTGGGTGCTGTAGCCGCAGGATCTGTTTACCCTTGACAAAATGTGATGGAGAAAAATGCATGCTGCTCCTTGTGCAAGGACAGATACAAGGTTTAATGGTGACCACTTTGTAGATGCTGGCATGGGGTAGGGGGTCGGGTTTAATCACAGCAGAAGACTCTCATGTCATTGAGAGCTGTGTCGTCCCCCTTTCCCTGGGGTTCCTCCACTTTTGTCTGGAGCCCACAGATGGCCCCGGAGGTGCAGCTGCTGCTCCATGGGCCAAAGTGACCCCCCGGAAGTCCCCAACCCTCCAGCTCTGTCCCATCTGAGCAGGCGAACCTCACATTGTGCAAGGACAGATACAAGGTTTAATGGTGACCACTTTGTAGATGCTGGCATGGGGTAGGGGGTCGGGTTTAATCACAGCAGAAGACTCTCATGTCATTGAGAGCTGTGTCATCCCCCTTTCCCTGGGGTTCCTCCACTTTTGTCTGGAGCCCACAGATGGCCCCAGAGGTGCAGCTGCTGCTCCATGGGCCAAAGTGACCCCCCGGAAGTCCCCAACCCTCCAGCTCTGTCCCATCTGAGCAGGTGAACCTCACGTTGTTGGCTGCCGTGTCGTCACGCAGGTGCTGCCTCTCTTGCACACGCAGCGAGAAGGAAACCATCTTGTTGCTGGGGCAGAGCTGGGCCTTGCTCCAGTTTCCCCACCTGCCACAGAAGATGGGCAAGATGTGTTCAGCCTCTGCTCTGCTGCAACCAACACCGCAGCTCGCCTGGGATCCTGGTAGTCCTGGGGCAGGGGACCTACATAGGGGTGGTGGGTTTCTACGAGCACCTATTTCACTCTGCTTCCCCATCACCCTCTAGATGCCAGCCACCATCAACCCTGGGCTGCCCTATTGCTGCAGGACCCCTTGGGAATTTCAGCTGCTTGCTTTGTCCCTGTTGCTTAATGTCTATGTCCTTTTCAGTGTAAGGATTTGAGGAAAAGGAGAAAGTACAGGTTTAAGATCTGCATTTTTGGAACTCTCCTTCCTCTTTCAAAGTACTGTTCTCTTCCTTGGGACCAAATCTCTACCTTAAGACCTTCACACTTTGTGGCCAGGGGGACCGCAGCCACCTCCTCAAGCAGGGTGGGGAGCCACCTTCAGAGGGGGTGTGGGTCCCTATGGAGAAACCATTGCACTGGTTCTCCTTCATGTTCCCCAGAAGCTGCTGCCCTGAATGAGGATGAGAAAGTGAAGTCTACTCACCACCCCACGGAGGACTCGATGACTGTGCCGTCCGTGCAGAGCAAACGGATGCCGTTCAGAGCTGTGTCGTCGCCAAACAGCCAAAATCCCTGGTAGGGCTCCACCTTAGAAGAGGGGATGAAAACGGGAGTGGTCAGCACCCTCCCCCATTTAGAAAAAGAGATGAGGTGAGACCGGGTTATGAGGGATGGTAGGAGGCTCCAGGGACAGAGCCAGGCACAGGCAGTGCTGCTGAGAGGGGCTGTGAGGCAGCTCCATGGCATTTCCCGGGGAGTTTTTTTTGCTGTTGCCCACCCCTGCTTTGTCTCCAAACTGCGGAGCAGAGGCTCTGGATATAGGAACGCTTGGTGGCTGCTGTCCTGGGCCATACCCACCCTCTTGCTGTGTGCTGTGACACCCAGAGCTGGAGTGCTGGCGGGTGGGAGTTGTCTCAGCCCCTTGGGAATGGGCTCTGCCGTACAGACCCCAGGGCTTTTCTTACCCTCTGCTAAGAAATTGCTGACTGGCAGAGAGCCTGGAGAGTTACTCTCCAGTAGAGATTTCTTGCTGATAAGCATGCATGAGCGATGCAGATACAATGCAAACTGCTGCGATGGGACAAAGTGTTGTGGCCAGCCCTGCTGAGGCCACATCATTTCACAACAGGGTTTCTTCCCACCCCAAAGAAGGAATGAAACCTTACCTTCACTTCAAATCCCTTAGCGTAGCCACTGGGGCAAAACTGTCTGTGCCCCCAAGAGCCCCAGGGGCCTCCGTTGGGCACCATGAGGATAGACTCGTATTCCCGTGCCTCCGTGCCCTGGAGGCAGCAGGAGCCCAGCAGGCAGAAGATGGCCAGGATGAGCAGCTGCATTGCGGGGAACCTGGTTGGTGCTCACTGTGTGGAGGTGATGGCACGGGGGAATTTATGAGCCAGGAGAATGGGTGGGAGTCCTTAGGGAGTGTCAACAAACTCCATGGGGAGGGCTGGTTGTTGCTATGTACGGCTCCTGTTGACTGCCTGTCCCTTGGTGGTGGGGCCACCCTTGCCAGGCAGAAGGGGCGTCACCACTGTGTGCTGGCTGGGGGGCTTGCTGTGCTGGGACCCCTCCCTGAGGAGGTGCTGTGGTTTTGAGGAGAGTTCTGGTAAAGCTGCGAGGAGGGTGTTGGAGAGCACAAGTTGAGAGCAGAAGTGGTGGACTGGGAGGGGAAGAAACCTCTGAAGGCGCTGAGGCAAAACAGAGGTGGAGGGGTCTCAGGGTCCTTTGCCCCGTGGAAGTCCTCACTTGATTCCTCTCCCTCACTTTCCTTCTCTCCTCACTGTCTCACTGACATTGAGGAAAGTGCCTGCACTGGAAGCCATTGCATTTTGCTCTGGAACATGCATTAAATGTGGGTGACTATGTAAAGGGGGGAAACCCTCCTCATGGGGCAAGACCTCCGGCTGCCGACCATCTCATGTGGCCTTTGCTGGACTCACTCCAGTTTATTCATGTCTTGTACTGGGGACAAGAGAACAGGAGCAAAACTGTACGTAGTCCCATCATCCTATGGACTCCATGCTCCTTGTGCAGACATGGCTTCAGCTGCTCAGGTGTTATCTCTGTGTGAGCATACAGACAGGGTGAGAGTTTCCAGCAGAAGCAGACCCCTAGTTCTGCTGTTGTTCTGCTCTCAGCTGTGAGTTTCTGTTGCATGCCTTGTTCCTCCAGAGGGACTACCAGAGGTGTCTTCCCTCTGCAGATAGCCATATTCATGGGTATTCTGTGAGCAGTAGCAGAGTAGGAGGATAAGCTGCTCATAGGCTCATTGAAGAGTCAATGATGATGCCACCTGGGAGAGTTGTCCTGTGAAATCTATACCAACAGTATATCTGACACTATAAACACAGCCCGTTCCAGGCTTTGATTACTGAAGAATGGAATACACTGCTTTTGTAATGGCCACCTTGTGCAGGTGAAGGAAGAAGTGCTGCCTCCAGTTGAAACCTTCTGATGCTCCCCCCATGGGTAAAATTGTAAAGATCCTTGTTACTCATGGCACCCCACGGGAGACAATGAGGCTGAAGATGGTTTTTTGTGTCTTCGTAGCATAGAATCATAGAATTGTTTAGGTTGGAAAAGACTTTTAAGATCATCAAGTCCAACTGTATCTCATAGGCAGCAGGAACCCAGCAGAAAGAAAACAACAGGGATCAAGGGCTGTGTGGTCAGGGTTCTGGGTCTTGAGAATGGATAGCTCATGGACACTTTGCCAGCCTTGGTGGATAGGACTTTCTGAGCTTGAGGTGTCGACTGGATTCCTTCATAATACTGGCAGCGACCACAGCAAGAGCAATGGGCCATTGCCAGGTACTATATCCAGTAAAGAGCTGTGAATAAACAATGTGATCAGCCCTCTTCATTAACCACACTGGCTGCATGGTGAGGCTTTCAGAATACGTGGAAAATTGTGGCTTTAGGGCGCAGCAGTGGCAGAGACACCCAGAACCAAAAAAGGTCTTAAGGAGAGGCAGTGAAGAGGAGCTATATGGGGGAAGAGGCCCTGAACTGGCTGATACCAAAGAAGTAGAGATGTTTTGCAGTCTGTAGTCATATCCACTGAGCTGAATCTTGCTCTGCTTGAGTCCCTCTTATTGACAGGGTCTGTTTTCTTTGTCTTTCATGCAGCTTCTGCTGTTTCCTCTCTGTCCATCAGTCTGACCTCCAGCCCCTGCTGGAGAAGGGGGATCCTGGCTGGGAAAAGACCCTGCTTAGCATCTTTGCTGAATTTTTTATTGCTCCCTTCTGGCTGCCTGGGAAGGAGGCAGCCAGAGGCAGAGGCACCGGGTCAGTGGTTCTGTGGTATTCCAGGAGGAAGCAGTGAAAACAATTCACAGGAGTAATTAACTCTGCCTGTGGGAGAAAGCGGACACTGTATGCAGTTCTGTAACTTCAGAGTGCAGAGCTAGAAAAAAAATAAGGAACTGATCTCAGCTTTATGTCTCCCTCTTTGTCTCTCACTAATTTTTAACCCTTCCAGAGTAAGGAACTTCCTTGAATCAAAGGCACTTCCCCCCTCCAGGAAACCTCCCCAGCTCTAGGAGTAAGGCACGGACTGGAGTGAAAATGCTGGAATCAATATCAGCAATTGAATTTGTGCTGCTGGGGTACTTTTGGATAAAGGAGTACTTGTGGATAAATCTCCTCATACACTGAACTTTCCTGAGTATCCAGTGATGTCTCCATCATCTGCGCTAATGGAAATTTTCTCATCTGGGGAAGCTCTGTCTCTTCACCCCCTGCTCCTTTTTCTTTTGTGTTAACTAGCAGTCCTTTGGTCAGGTAGGGAAATTTTTTTTCAGCTTGCAAGCCCAGGATGGCTGCATTTTTCATTATGCTAGACTGGAAAGCTGGAGGTTGAACTTCTCAGTGAGTCTGGCAACTTCTTTTCTGGTTAGCTTTGGCAGCTAGTTGTAGGGTCATGTTATGTGTCCTGTATTTTTTTCTTTTAACTGAAATATTGGAAGGCAGGATAGCATTAGAATCAGCAATAGAAGTGAAGTGAAGACCAGTTCTGTATTTTTGCAAACATAAACCAAAAAGAAATCTCTTATTTTTTGGACAACTTAAGTCCTCTTCCTTATGATGAAAAAGAACCAAGAGTTACAATGAAATCAAGATCTTTGAAAGCAGTGCAGGTGCTCAAAATAACCAGAAATCAGCAGAACAGAAAAAGGTAGCCACAGAGCCACAATACCAAGGTAAGAGAGTGAAGTGTTTGCAGTAGCCTTGTTGACATTGCATATATATAATTTATGTTGTAGATACCCAAGTGTAGGTTAAGTGAATCCCACCTTCTGTGGGCCAGAATGTATTTTGTTATTTACTGCCCATTTACAGGATGGTGGGGCTCTCCAGGGAAGGCACAGGAGCTGTGTTCTCAGTCGGCCTAGCAACATGAACCTTCACAGACGTTGGTGAGTTAAGTTGTATGTGAACTGAAAACATTCTTGCAATGGCCTTTGTATGCCACTGGAGATAAAGCCAGTTAAATTGTTCCCACATCTGGAACCTAAGATAATTTTTGGATAAAAGACCTAGTGCTGAGCGTTCTTTGGTGCTACCAGGGGGCCAGTCAGCTTTCGAAGCATGTAGCACTCCTGCCGCTGTTGTGTCTTTAAAAACAGATTCAGAGGCTCAAAACTTCTGTGCTACTAATGGTGTTCTTTGAGGGCCAGGAGACAGGCACTGGCCAACACCGTTGGTGCACCTAGTCCAGATACAGAGGCACATTGCCAGCTGGGTGAGGGACAGCACTACTTGCCTACAACATAACAGTGGTGAGATGTGATTCCTGTGACTCCCTACAC
>NW_009260395.1:1089074-1095028 GCF_000687185.1 Egretta garzetta | reverse complement strand
AAATAACACAAAGTCATTAGACTGAGGCAGAGTCCATGACTTCTCACCACTCTCAGTGCAGAGCAGCTAGTACTGAGAATTGGCTCTCCAAGGTAAAGGTAGAGGCAAGGACAATTTCCCCTTCACAGTTTCTTTCTTTCTCATTTCTGCTGCTTCTTGCTTTTTTCTGTTGTCTGCCTGAGGCCACTAGAGTGGTGGTTCAGGTTCATCTAAGTTATGACACCCCCATTTATTTGTCTATACAAAAGTCCACCTGTGACCTTTGTGTCTGAGCTGCAGCTCCAGCCAGTGGGGATGCACATGCTCGGTGAAGCCTAGAGACTGAATCCTCTGAACAGCCTTTGTGCAGCTGATTCATCTGCCTGAGGGTAGGTGTCTAGTGCCACTGGAAACTCCATAGGGCATCCCATCTTGCTTCTGCTCATGAAGCCAGAAGACGCATGGGGTTTTTTAGGTCTGGCAATAAGAAACTGGGGCCTACCTATGTTTCCTTCTACTTTTTTTCCTATGGTTACGTCTTTCATATTTCATGATAATAATTTCTCATGGATCTTTTTGTCTCAGCTGAATCCAGTTTCTATGGAGAGTCTTCGGGAAGACAGAGAAGTTGTCTGTGGAGAGAATCTGTAATAGGGAAATGTTGGCAGTGGATAGTCATTAGAAGTCGCATGTGAAATAGATAGCAAGCTTACCTGCTTATGGTGGGTTAGCCTTGGCTGTCAGCCAGGTGCCCGCCCAGCCGCTCTCTCTCTCCCCCTACTCAACAGGACAGGGGGAGAAAACAAGATGAAAACCTCAGGGGTCAAGATAAGGACACGGAGGTCACTCACCAGTTTCTGTCAGAGGCAAAACAGATTTGACTTGGAGAAGGTTAATTTAATTTATTGCCGGTTAATAACAGAGTTGAGTAGTAAGAAATAAGAACAAAACTAAAAACATCTTTCCCCCACTCCTCTCTTCTTCCCAGGCTCAACTTAACTCCCAACTCTTTACCTCCTCCCCCTCAAGTGGCATGGGGGACAGGGAATGGGGGTTGTGGTCAGTTCATAACGCTTTGTCTCTGCCGCTCCTTCCTCCTCATGCTCTTCCTCTGCTCCAACATGGGGGGCCCTCCCATGGCAGACAGTTGTCCACAAACTTCTCAACTTCTCCATTGTGGGTCCTTCCGACAGGCTGCAGTTCTTCACCAACTGCTCTAGTGTGGGTCCTTTCCATGGGGTGCAGTCCTTCAGGAATTGACTGCTCCAGTGTGAGTCCCCCACAGGATCATAGGTGCTGACAGAAAACCTGCTCCAACCTGGACTCCTCTCCATGGGGCCACAGGTCCTGCCAGGAGTCCCATGGGGTCACAGCCTCCTTTGGGCACATCCCCCTGCTCTGGCATGGGTCTTCCCCGGGCTGCAGGTGGGGATCAGCTCCCCTGTGGGCCTCCCTGGGCTGCAGGGGCACAGCCTGCCCCACCATGGGCTGCACCAGGGGCTGAGGGGAATCTCTGCTCCAGCACCTGGAGCACCTCCTGCCCCTCCTTCACTGACCCTGGTGTCTGCAGGGCTGCTCCTCTTGCATGTTCTCACTTCTCTCTCCCAGCTGCTGTGCAGCAGTTTTACCCTTTCTTAAATACGCTATCACAGAGGTGCCATCACCGTCACTGATGAGCTCCTTTTGGGCAGCGGTGGGTCCGTCTTGGAGCTGGCTGACACTGGTTCTGTCTGACATGGGGGAAGCTCCTGGTGTCTTCCCACAGAAGTGACTCCTGTGGTCCCCCCACTACAAAGACCTTGCCATGTAAATCCGGTACACACTGGCAGACCCCATTGTAGGATATAAACTGGAATAAGAGGGCTGTAGTTACTCAGATTACCCTTGGAAATTTTTTTAAAATTGACCTCATGTTTGCCCCTGTTTAGCCTTCCAGTAATTTTAAATGTCATGTTATCCATCACTGCTACGACCTTAGCTCTTCCAGTTTAGAGACATCTTAGACCTCTTGAGTACTTATTATCAGTTCTAGTTATTTGTTGCTATTTACTCTGTGAATTTTTTAATCTCTCTTCTAAATTTTAATTTATACCTAATCTTTCCTAAGATCTCTAACCCCCAAGAGCAATTGGAACCATCTGAACACAAAGTTTCTTCCCTTATGAGCATTGATGCAAATAATTTATTTTAAAATGGCCATTTCTGCTGTGATTTTCCTTTATACTGTCAGCTGGTCCTGCAGATTTTCTGACAGACTCCTGAATCTTTGATGTGAAGAAACACTATTAGTGTTAATTCCCTTTGCCATTTGTTCCTCAAAGCACTTTTTGTCTGCTGTGTTTTTACATGCAATCTGCCACCAGATATGTTACTTCTCGTTTTCGATTTGGCCACAACTTTAGCTTTTGCTGTTTCCCGCAGCCTCCCTCACCTTGCAGATTAGCAATGCCTGTTTCCTTTTACCCTTCCTCAAGTCCTTGTTAATAAGTTGTGTGCCCTGGTCCTGTACTTCCAGCGCCATAACCTTTAGACCACTCCTGATGTTGGTCAGTGCGCAATCTCTAGGTTTTCCTTTGCAGATGGCCTTTGGGCAGGAAGAATGGAGAAGGACTCCCTGCAGGGTCCATGTCCATGGTTTGGCTGTGAGCAGGGGGAAAAGAAAGCCAGGAGCTACTCCGGGCACTCCTGAGGACTTGGTGACAGAGGTGGCAGCATCACCTCAGCCCAGACACGGCAAACAGAGAGAGGCGGGCATCCTGCAGCAGTGAACATGCCCCATGCGAACAACAGTCTCCACTACTTTTTATTAGATTACTCAGCATAGTTTTAAGAAATTAAATGCTGCTGAGGAACATCATAATGCAAATTACAGCTGTTGCCTGAGGTCAGCAGCTTTTCTCAGGGACTTGCTTGCCTGTTGACTGACTTGTTCCCACCTGATATAGACTGGATATAAGGAAGAAATTCTTTACAATGAGGGTGGTGAAACACTGGAACAGGTTGCCCAGAGAGGTAGTGGAGGCCCCATCCCTGGAAACATTCAAGGCCAGGTTGGATGGGGCTCTGAGCAACCTGATCGAGTTAGTGGTGTCCCTGCTCACTGCGGGGGGCTTGGACTAGATGACCTCTAGGGGTCCCTTCCAACCCAAAGCATTCTATGATTCTATGATCAATGAGCAGAAATCTTGGCTGCGGCTGGTGTGGGGAGTGAGGGGCTGATGCTGCCCCATAGCCCCCATGGAGAGATTGTGGGGAGGGTTTTCTGAAGATCTGAGGAGAAGGGAGAGCACCAGAGTCAGTTGAAATTAACTGAGAACTAAGTACTTCGTGTACGAATTCTGCTAAGAAATTCCTTGCAGGTGGTGAGCTCTGGGGACTTATCAGTAGCAGAGTTTTGCTGGTATTTCATACCAAGCAAAGCCATAGCTATCCTGACATGATGTATTGCTGCCAGCTCTTGTTCACTCTGAAGAGAGAAAATAAACAAATTTGACAAAAGGAATTTTCCTGGTAAAAACCCTTCAAAACCTGCTTCAGGGATATGACCCCAAGAAACTTGATCTTTCTTTGAAATTGTCCCTCCTTTGAGCAGGGTGCTCAGATTCTGTGGAAAAGCTGCATCTGCTGAGATGTTTTCTGGGACTGAACTGGTATAAAACTGGATATATCGCAGTGTTGCTGACATAACTGTGACGGCAAAACTCCCCTCTCGACTTGTCCTCTGAGTTAATTCTGAACACATTTCCTTCCTGATTTATGCTCTTCCTTCCAGTTTACAGCCACTTCTCTGCTTTCATCAATTTCCAGACACTATCTCATCCCTTCTCTTTCCTAAGCCAACAGATTTATCCTTCTGAGCCCTTTCTTTGCACTGCCTTCTGATATTTTCTGTGTTGTCTGGGAACTTTGGACATTTGAAAGTGTTGTCTGCAAAGTCTCTAAATTCTCCTTCAGTAACACCCCTCCAGTCTCACATTTGAGTTTCAGGTATTCTTTAAACTAATATACACCAAGGGCCGTTTGCTGATTGCAAACCAAGGGGAAGAATAAAAAATCCCTGAACAATGAAAATACCTTGAGCACCAAGGAATTCTCCCTGAGAGCCTGGGTATTGAAAGTACAAGGGCAGAAGGGAGATCATGGAAAAGGAGAGGTTTGCTGTTTTCAATGCAAATCCCTTGGTATAGCCACAGGAGGGAAAATGCTTAATCCTTTTGGGAGCCCGGGAGCCTCCAGGGGCACAGCAAGGACAGACAGGGCTGCTCTGTTGAGCTCCTTTGTCCCGAGCAGGGCAGCAGAAGAGCGGGCAGGGAGAGGGCAGCGGCTGTGGGGCTGCGTGACGGCCGCTCAGCTTGAGCCGACTGAAGGGACAGTCGCTGGGTAATTCCCAGCTTTGGAACAGGGGCATTTATACTCCAGCAACATAGTGTGATCCAACCTTTATAACCACCACGGCTGTCTCCTCCTGTGTCCTCTGAGAGCAGCGGCCAGGGGGAGGAGAGCCCCTGCTCAGTATCACAGCAAGACAGGAAAACTGGCCATGTTTGCTGAGAATGAGCTGGGACAGTTGGGCAACTCCTTGAAGTTAATTGATAGGAGATGTGGGCATTAGACTGAGTGTAAAACAGGTCCTCAGCTGGCCAAGCAAAAGCGCAGCCAGGGAGATTTTCTCTTTTGACAGTCCCATTTGCTGGCTATTGACCCCCAGTGTAGAATCATAGAATCATTTAGATTGGAAAAGACCTTTAAGGTCTTTAATGTCAGCAGAATCTCCTCCTGTGGGCTCCCCCAGGTTCCCTGATAATCTGAGCTCCAGCCACAGCATGCACCAACCTCTTCCATCTTCCTTTCATTGTCACTCTCTGGTGACATGGTGGCATATGGGAGGTGATCTTGATTCGGTGGCTATGTGACATGCCCATGGCATAAGGACACATTTCTGACCTGCTGCTGGCTAGGCCTCCTAAGGTGAAGCAGATGACATGCATTATGGGGTTTGGTTTTTTTGTCCTCAGGTGGGAAATAGGTAATGACCCAAATTTACCTTTGTTTCCTTGTATCGCTTGCTTTGCCTTGTTTCTTGTCAGACCTCTTATATTCTGTTATCATCATGAATCCTCTTGCCCTGACCAAATCAAATTTCCACAGAAATGCTTTGTGAAGAATAAACAAGGTGGCTTCTGGAGAGGGAGTCAGTAGCAGGGAAATGCCAGGCTAGGCCATTATTAATGGTTGCCTATAAAATAAATAATAAGCTTATTAACTTTGCAGACCACAGCAAGCTGAAATAGGTTGCAAGTACTTTGGAGGACACAGCCCGAGCTTGACAAATGGTCTCGTCAAATTGGAGAAATAGTTTGAGAAAAATAGGATGCAGTTCTGCAGGGACAAGTGCAAGCTCCCACCTTATGCAGAAATAAGCAGCTGCATGAGGAAAAACGCCTGCATTAACATCACTCTGCAGAGAAGGACCTGGGGGTCACAACGGATCAGAGGTAAAGCATGAGTCAGTGGCATCAGGTCGTCTCCATGCCGAGATACATGAACCAAATTACAGCCTGCAAGACAAATGGAGTGATTTTTCTTCTCGGCATGTGTGAGCCCCTGGCAGGGATGCTCTGCTCTGAAGTTCCAGAAGGATGTGGCCCAGTTGGACAGGGTCCAATGGAAAGCAACAAAAATGATCAGTGGTCTGGAAAACATGACCTGCGAGGAACGAGCGTGAGAGCCGGGACCGTATAATCGAGAGGCAGGAGGGCTGGGGAAAGGGAGGCATGGGAAGAGCAGTTCAGGTAGGGCTCAGCAGCTACTGCTGCTGCGGGAGGACGTGGGGAGGGCAACACAGGGAGCACCGGGGAGAAAAATCTACCCCAGGTTTTCCTGTCTCCTCCCTCATCAGGCTGCCTTTGTGCCATGCAGAGCCAGGCTGGGCGGCAGCTGGAAGGGGCCGAGGTGGGCTTCAAGGAGAGTCAGCG
>NW_009260395.1:1068215-1072831 GCF_000687185.1 Egretta garzetta | reverse complement strand
GGGGGGGCGGGGTGGGGTGTGAGGAGAGTGCGCGGGGGGGGGGGGGAGCTGGTGGCTGCATGGGAACCCCTGTTCAAGAGGGAGACATAAAGAGCACTTTGGGGAGGTAGGCATTGCTTTAGAGCCTGAAAAAAGATGTTATAGTAGGAGTGCTGTCACCTGGGGTCTGTAGGGAATGAGACGACTGGCACGTCCCCACACCCTGCACTATGAACAGCTCATGGCCACTGTGGGGTTGGGGGCAGGGGAGGATAAAAGCCTGTGACAGCGCAAAATACTGCTGCAAAGAGAAAGGGAATGGCCTGGTCTCTGTCTGGCTGAGACAAAAAGTAACGAGTGAGCATTGCAGCAGGCTGAGATTGGACACAGGGGTGCACTCGATAGCGATAGTTACACCTAGGGAGGCTGTGAAATCTCCATCGCTGGAGGATTTGGGGCAAAATTTGAGCAGATGTGCATCAGGGGTGATTAGTGTGCAATGATTGCTTTGGAGCAGGAATATACTAGAAGACCTCCTGAACATCCTTCCAGCCCTGTTTTCTCTAACTAAATGATTCTTTGTGCAAGTGGCTCAAAACGAGGACCCCACCCCAACCTTCAGCTGGCAAGCAGGGGCAGAGCCCCCTGGAGTTGCTTTCTCCTCTGGGGACTCACTGGGCATGTAGCTGCACCCGGGGCCGACTGGGAGACACTGGTGGGAACAGCATGAGAGGAGAGCCTGGCAGGGAGCGGTGCAGCTATCATGGACACAGCTCTGCTCGCAGACCCTATCTGCTACCACTGCTCGCCGCAGGGACTCTGCAGCAAGAGGGTCTTTGCTGAAGCAGCAGACACTGGAGGTGTGAGTGAATGGACCGAGGTGGGAGGGAGATGCCACTGCTCCCCTGTGGCCACGCATGATTAGGTCACATTTGTCCATAAGTTTGTTTGGGGCAGCTTTCCCTGGGGACTCGCCTGACTGATTGCCTTGGCCCCGGCACTGCTGCGCTCCCAGGGAGCAAAGCCTCCGTCCGTGCCGCAAAGAGGGGAGCGTGAAATGGCAAGTGACAGGCATTTACAGGAGCTTTGCACCAGCAAATGGGTGAAGGCTGCTGCCAAAAGCATTGTCACAATGTGCTTATTTTCTTTGTATTTGCAGGGTAAAATTGGGAAAAAAATGAGAATATGAGCAAAGGCAGTTGGACAGCTGGGATCTAACCATTTACACAAACTGCTGATGGAGAGAGTAAGTAACCAGGGTCATACACACATTACAGCATGTGCTGCATTTAATAGATTAAGCATATTAAAATATTTATTAGATCACATATTATTACACGGATTTTGTTTTACTGTGATCATAAGCCTGTACTGAATTTCCCAGCTGCTCTACAACTGGCCAGCAGAATGGAAGTACTAAATAATCTTGAGCCTTTATTAATACAAGCTGGGCTAGAATTGCAGATAAGAAACTGTTGGACATCAAATTCCTACTGCCTGGGGAGTCCTTTTCCTGACCAGTAATGTGAGCCTAGCAAAGGGTAAATATCCCCCAAGCAGCAGTGAAGAAAACAAACAAGGCAATAAATCCTGCCTAGCAGTGACATGCAAGAAATACCATAGAGCCAATTTTCTAGGGATACGCGGTGCTTCCCTCTAGCTACAGCATTGTTCACAGAGCTGGCTGAGCCCAAGCGTGCCTGCCTGGGCTGGGATTAGGAAACACTCTCTGGGGCTGGATTCAGCTCTTTTCTAAGGTAGGGATGGGAGGTGAAAGGGCAATTTGGGGTCAAACAGGGGATAGGAAAGAGAACAGAAATAGGGCTTTACTTGGGCTTTCTCTGCCTTTGCCAGACCTGGAGTAATTATTTAAGCGAACGAGCAGGACTCACACTGCTTGTGCACCCTGGAAAATGTTCACTTCTGTGCAACGCTTCTGTGGGACTGGAAAGCCTCCCCAATCTGGGTCCCCGATGGTGCAGCAGTGAAAACCTGATGTGGGAGCAGGGGCAATGAACCTCCAATGCTCCAGCAGCAGTCAGCTCGCCCACTCACCACCACTGCTCTCCTCCACAGAGGTGGCTTATTTTCTGGTTAGGACCATGTGAGAGAAGTGCCAAGTAATAACAAGCCTCCTGGAAAGTCCTTCTGCTGCCACCGACTGCAAGGGGTTACTTGTACGTTTTGTGAAGCTGTTCTAAACCCTGTATTTTACCCAAATAAAAGCCATTACCAAGATAAAATAAAAATAAGCCATTATCAAGAGACACAGTGGGCAAAATGGTGGTGGCCCCAATGTGCTGATCTGGTCCTGGAAAGCCAGGCTGGGAGTGCTGTGGTTGTTGCAGGGGGAAGAGTGGGATGGCTGGATGGTCTCTGCTGCTGGGGTAAAGTCTTTCTGCAGTCGCTGCCTCCATGTTTCCCATCTCCGCTGGCAGCAACTGGAGAACTGCTCTGCCCCATGCCTGTCCCATCCTGTCACCTCTTCCCCATCAGCAATTACTGCAGGGAAGATAAGTGTGGCCCCAGTCAATACTTCCAAACATCCATCTGCCCTGACCAGCAAGAATAACAACCTTCCTCCATTTTTCTCTCCCAGCTCTGTCTCTCTCTCCTAGTCTTTTTTTCCCATGGTAAAGATGAGCACATACTATATCCTCCTCTTTGGGGTCTCAGAGTTGAACTTTGCTATGCTGCTAAGGGAATTTGAGGCAGCTCTGATTTTTTTATCAATGCATGTTCATTTCTTGAAAAGGATAAAAACTGAGGATGATGATGGTGATATTAAACTCCAGGTTTATTATCACAACCTACCTAGGAAAGGTGCCTCCAACACCTGAGGGAAGATTTCCAAAAGACAAGTACGTTAAAGTATCAGCCCAAGCATCACAGCATTTGAAGTCTGTCTGCGGCCATGTTTGTCTTTTCTTTCTTTCTTTCTTTCTTTTCTTTCTTTCTTTCTTTCTTTCTTTCTTTCTTTCTTTCTTTCTTTCTTTCTTTCTTTCTTCCTTCCTTCCTTCCTTCCTTCCTTCCTTCCTCCCTTCCTTCCTTCCTCCCTTCCTCCCTTCCTCCCTTCCTCCCTTCCTCCCTTCCTCCCTTCCTCCCTTCCTCTCTTCCTCTCTTCCTCTCTTCCTTCCTCTCTTCCTCTCTTCCTCTCTTTCCCCCTTCTCCCATTTTTTATTATTCCAGACATATCTGAAAAAGGCATTTTCAGGGGCAGACACTTGAATTCTGTGTTATCTCCAAGTGAAACTGAATGCCGTGAAACACATGTGGTTTCCATCTACCCTGCACTGGGTATGCTATGGATGACCTTGAGGGCTCAGATGTTCCTCCTGCACCTGCCCGTCCCCATCCCTTCCTCCTTAGCCATCCCACAGGGACCTGCACCGTGGCCGTCCTGAGGCGGTCTCAGCCAGCTGTTGCTCACCTCCTGGGAAAGGTGCACTGAGAGCACACACGGAGCCTCTTCAGCCATCTTTTTCCCTGAGGTCCATCCAATGCCAGGTGCACTGAGAGCTCTGCATTGGCAGCTGTGTTCTGCCGTGTTGAGACAATAACCTGCTCCGTGAATAAAGCCTGCTAGTGTAGGCAAAGTCTTTCAGGCTGGAGGTGAAAACAAGCAAGGGGAGACAGCACTGCCTTACAAACGCTGCATACCCCAGGGGCACAGAACTACACTAGGTACAGTTTCCCATTTTCCTCTCTCTTGCACTCCTATAGCACCCTCCCCAAGTGCTTTCCTTGTTCTCCTGGTAACCCAGCCTGCTTCTTTGCTGGTGCAAACTCTCCTCTTGCTTTTCCTCCCACTGCTTCCCTGAAGAGCTCAAACTCTGTGGCTCCCCTGGAGAGGCGAGGGTTTTCCGCCTTTGCAGAGAAGGGGCACCACGCACATCTAAGTGCCCGTGACTGTGTTCGAGCTGCTGCATGGCAGGAGAGAAGAAAACAAATTGCGACTCATAGCAATGATTCAGTGACTTTGATACCTGTGCAGTAAGGACAGGTGCTCTTCAGAACTCTGTTGTCACCGCTGTTTTTGGCAGACTCCACCTGGGAGGAAGCAAAGATCGAGTGACAGGAGAAAAGGCCAGAAGAAAAGAAAAAAATCGCCTCAGTTTTATTCAGGGGTTCAATAAAACTCTGTGCATGTTTTTATTTAAATGAGCCTCTTAAAAAAATTCCATTGAAACAGAAGTTGACACACCACATGGTTTCAATACTGATCCACAAAGCCGACTGTTTCCTGCGTGTTTCCTTCTCATCCAGGCTGTAAAGCTGAGGTCCTGGACCTCATCTGCAAAAAAATGAGGGGGCTGCCTTGCCCTCCTCTCCCCTCTCATCAGCTTGTTGTCCCCAGGCTCCAGCAGTACATTCATTCCTTGCAGCAACACAGAGATCACAACAGCTCCAAGCAGCATGGGAGGGGAGAGCCCAGGCTTGATTTGCATTAATTTATGCACTAAGGTTTCCCTTTGTCTGAGGAGCTTTTCGCTAATAGATCCCTCATTGGCAGAGCCAAGGTCTAATTACATGATAAAATTGTGCAGATGTGGCCATAGAAGAGACACATGCTGTTAATAGAGTATTTTTCCACTGTGGCTTGTCCCAGTTCAGAGAGAAAAATAAAGCATCTCCTC
>NW_009260395.1:1025508-1068042 GCF_000687185.1 Egretta garzetta | reverse complement strand
TTTTTTTTTTTTTTTTTTTTTTTTATAACTACATCTCGTGTAGGCATATGGTTAAAGTGAAGAAGACCTCAGCCTCACTGATGAAGCTCTTATGGCCAAGCTGTTTGGACCTGTATTCCAAGAAACTCAAGGGCTTTGCCCTTCTATATGTGGTCATGGGTGAGGAAGAGAGAAAAGGATCAAAGCGCAGAGGAAATTCCCCAAAGCAAGTGTTACTCACATGAAGGGTGTATGTAGCATTCAAAGCACTTCAAAGACCAGGTGCAGTCCTACTTTGAGGCCTATGTAGAGATGAGGGCAACAGAGCATTTGAGAGGCCAACAGCTAAGGCATTCATATGGGAAGTTAAGAGGGTTCATGCTTTCATGGATAGGGTTGCCCTATTTTTGTGAAAGATTTTCTGGGAAAATGTCCATAAATTTTCAAGAAATGGAGAAAATCCATATTCCAGCTGCATAAGATTACTGAGAAACTGGACATGCAGGGGGAAATCCAGATGTGAGGTAGTTTTTGGCATACAAGCTTAGAAATTGTGAACTGCTGCTGGCACCGCAGGTGGTGGTACCTGTGGAAAATCATGTTCTGTGATCAAAGAGGGTTTTCAGAGGAAGTTCATGACATGTGGGTAGCTTGCATAGGACACTACTGGGAGTTGAGAAGACTTTTATCTTCAGTGAAAATCCAGTGATGTATCCACTAAAGCAACAGTAAGAATTCCCCCAATTGCCCCAAGATTCTCCTCATTAGGGACAGGGAGGACAAAAATGTGGTTTTGTACACCTCCTCCCTGGAAGTGGTAGGAGAAAAGGACACCAAGCCCCTGGGTGAGGGACCTGGTGAGTATCTGGGTTTGAGCTCTGACCTGGTGATAGCACAGACATTGCTCCTTGACACATGGCCTGAGCAGGTCTCCAGTGACCTGTCCTCACTGTCACTGAGACAAGGCTGTGGAAGGGTGGGCAGACTGTATATCAGAGTTTTCCATTAGCAGCCTCCTCTGCTCACCTCACTGCCCCATGGAGAGCCTTGGGGGTGGGCTTCCTGCAGTTCTGAGGAAAGGGGTGAAAGCCAGGATGAACTCAAATGAACAGAGAATTAAGTACTTGGCAAACAAAACCTTCCACCAAGGAATGCCTCTGTGGCTGTGAACCCTGGGGTGGTGCACACAGGCAGGTCCTGGTGGCAAGGCAAGCACGGCTTCGCAGCAAGCAGTTTCTCACTTTGAGGGAATAAGCAGTCTTTGCAATAGCACTTTTTGCTTGTAAAAATAGTATCTACCTTTTGCTAGTACAGAAGTACATCTCCTAGCTTTGGTGGAGGACATGCAATGGCTAAATTTTCTCATCTTGCCCGACACTTAAGGCTTGTTCCAGGCAAATATTTTCTTAGTTTCAAACTTTCCTTTCTAATATTGCTTCTAATTATTGACCACTATTCACATGTTCAGATCTTTGCAGATAGTTATTCCATCTCCTCTCCAGGCGTCCTTTATCTAGACCATAGTGTTTTGTCTCTTAAACTCCTCCCCCAAGCAAGATGCTGAGGGACTTCCAGCCCTGAGGACCTTGGGACTCTGACCCTAAACCTAACCTGACTCTAAACCTAATCTCACCCTAACTCTGCCACGGAGCAGAAGAATGGCGCTGCTCAAAGGTGCATTAAGAGTAAGGGGCTTTACTTCTTCATTTACAGAGTGTATTTCTCTTAATTTTCTCATGTTTTCTCTCCTTGTTGCATGTACAGCCAGCGTGTTTGTGTGTACACTAAAATCTGTTAGGGGCCTCATTGAATGCATTACTTTTTTTTTTTTACAAAATTTTCTTCTGGGGTTCCACCTGAAATAAATTTCAATTTTTAAGAGGAACTGCAAGATATTTGGACCCAGCACAATGCTAACATTTTCTTCTAGGAAGAGTTATATGTGTTGTTGCTGTGTACAGGCTTGCTAGCAATGCCTGTTGAGATTTCCTACTGTTTGCTTCTGTAAGACTGATTTCAGTTGCTTGTAGCTTTTCTAGTCTATAACCATTTGTGCTGAAATTTTCCATTTGTGGTTACAATGCCTGACTCAATACGAAAGTTTTTCTGGAAATTTGTCTGGAAGGTTGATAAGGCTATGGCTTGAGGAAGATGGACAGAAAAAGGTACATACTAAAAATGGCAACTTCTACAGTAGCGATCCCTACTCAGATGGTGGAGGTCTGTGCCATTAATTTGCAAATTTCAACTTTACCCATGCCACAGTGTGCATTGCTTGAGGGGTTAACTCCTTTTTAAAATTACTTAGAAAATTAGACACTCTAAGAGGCAAATTGGAAACTCAAGAACTAGAGTAGTGTGAGTAACCAATTATTCATTTGATTTAGTATTTTTATGTAATTCATTAAATACTGAACATGAGATGGATTCAGCAGAGTGATGCAGGAAAATGTTTTAAGAAGGGACCAAATGTGGCAAGACTAGGACACAAAGTCCCACTCCAAAAGGACCTGCTATGTGGGAGTTTTACTTGACTGCAAAAAAAAGAAGGGACCACAGCATAGCAAATGTCTGAGAATGGAAGATTTTTCACCAAGCCACTCACTTTTTTTCCCCCTGAAATAAGAAACCAAGCAAGAACCCAAGATCGTAGCTGAAGGCCCAGGTGTGTTTGCTCAGCCAGGGTCACACAGTGGCAGCCGGGGACACCCAGACCTGCCCTTTGGCTGCAGCCCATACAAACCTAAACGAGTGAAGAGAGCCACTGAGAAAGGGCTTCAACCCAGAGGTGATGCCATACAAAGAAAAAATAAGGTGTCTGCTTTCTTCTCTCTCCCTGCCGTTCCTGAGACCATTCCCCCTACATCTGCATGGCTGATCCTGCATGGTGGCAGGGACCCACAGACCAACCTACAGGCACTCTCTCTAGTATCCCCTTTGTCCCTGCACTGACCATGAGTGTCTCCTCCATGTCTAGCATGAGTATGCTACGAGGGATGAACATGGGGGGAAGAAATGAAGACAGCAGTGTCAAGGTTTCAAGGACATGCCAAGAGCAGCATGACTGGCAAGTGCATACAGGCAGACCTTGGGTTAGAGCAGTGAGATGAATAAGCAGAGCCTGGCACAGTCACGATGAGTTTTTCACGAGAAGAAACTCTTGGGGCTGTCTGAAAGCCTGCTTGTGGCTGTAAATGGAAAGAGTTAAGTGGGGTTCCTTTAGGAGACATGCCATGGGCAAGACCCTGTGCAGATCACTGGTTCTCTGTTGATGCTTCACTGACAGCTAGTGTGGCAGGCTTCAGTGGGGACCAAACAAACTTAAACTTGCTGGAACATTTAACCCTTTTTTAATACATGCATATAAGTTTACGAGCATGTATAAAGACAAGATGTCACTCACATGCACCTAGCCTCTCTGTGAGACATTCTCAGGGCAGGTGATTTTTGTTCATACCCACACAGAATTTTTAAGTCTATTCAGAGACCAGAGTTCCCGTTGGCCTGGGATGTGCCTCTGCTCTACGGTGACTCCAGCGAGGAGGAAACTTGTGCCTGTTGGCTTCAACCAAGCAGAGAGTGATACAAACCAGCACTGGCCCAGTGCAACTTACAGTGGGTAGGGATGTGGGTAAGTGGCTTCTGCTCAAAAAAAAAAAAAAAAAAAAAGATCATCTGAGACTTACAGAAGCAGTAGAG
Organism: Egretta garzetta; assembly: GCF_000687185.1. Lineage (NCBI taxonomy): Eukaryota > Metazoa > Chordata > Aves > Pelecaniformes > Ardeidae > Egretta > Egretta garzetta. The sequence goes on along the minus strand of NW_009260395.1, from coordinate 1,064,364 downwards.
GACTCAGAGGAGACTGTGGAAGGGAGAACAGCTATCCTGACTAGGTTGCCCAAGTCTTCCGTTCCAATGAGGAAATAAAATAATAAAAGCTTGTGGTGAAACTTCCTGTGCTGTGTACTTGTCTGTAAAACTTCAGGTTCAGGCATTTCTGAAAAGGATGCTAGGGAAAAATATATCATTTTAGCACTGTTGTAAAAAGTCAACATTTCAGCAACTTGTAGCGTTGGAACAATGCGAAATCTGACAAAATATCTACCGTATGCATTCCCTCCCCATGTCTGTTTATCCCCCCTATTTAGTGTGAACATTAAATGTAGCAAAAAAATTTCATTTTGGACCTGTGCAGTTGAGCCTTGGCAGCAATTGCATTAAGTGGACTAGTTATTCCATCTCTGCTGGGTATACTTCAGGCCTGAGCAGGATCATTGCTGCAACAGTGGCTGTAGCTTAATGCACACCGTCACCTGTCTTGGTGCTGGACAGAAAGCAGAGACACAGCCTCCCCTTTTCCTGAAGCACTACCTGTGCTGTACACAGGCAGCATAGTGTTGGAAGTTCCCAAATCAAATTAAGAGGGGCCAGAAACCTGATGTGGGAAATGTGGAAAAAATAGGCATAAACGGTCTGAAACTAGGGGTAGGAGCCGGGGTGAGGAAAAGCCATTGCCTTTCCTAGGATGCAGGATTCCTTCATGTCCAACATCTCTTTCACAGCAATTCTTCTCCCTTCCCAACGGTTGGCTGCAAGTGAGCACCCCAGATTAGGAGACATGGGAGCTACAGCAAGCCATCAGAAGAGAAGCTTCCTCTTACCAGCAAGCACTTTGGTCCCACTGTCCCAGTCAGCATCGCCTTCTCCAGGTGGGCTAGTGTGAATGCACATGGTTGGGGGAGGAGGTGGGAAAGGGTCCTGTGGCTGCCCGAGCTCTGTGAGCAGGTGGATGCTACCCTCTCCTGGGCTGGCAGTGGATTCCCCTGCCTTCTACTTGTGGCTGTGATGACCTCCCCTTGCTTTTGTCCACGTTTAATAGTCAGTACCTAGGTGCAAGGAGAGAGACACACACCTCCTCTGTTTGCTTTCCACTACTCTTTCTACCTCCTCAGGTGCAAGGAGAGAGACACACACCTCCTCTGTTTGCCTTTCCACTACTCTTTCTACCTCCTCAGAACTTTCCTGCTTCCTGCAGCTTCCAACCCAGGAGAGCAGGAACTAGTGGGATGTGGCACATATGCCCCCATTTAGTGCAACACTTTTAATGATGCTAGGGTAATTGTTCCTCTTTTCCTTTCCTTTCCAAGCCTTTGGGCAAGGGACAAAGCAAAAAAATGTTGCAAGGGGGACTGGGTCTTGGCACTAAGGTCACATGCAGGGAGCCAGGGTCTGGATATGGTCAGTCTGGGATGAATGGGTAGCAAGACAGGGCCTGGGGACTGGACCCTGAGCCCCTGCTGAGCATGAATACTGCCTAGGGCACCTCTGTCATGCCTCTCTTGGTGGCTCAAAGGTAGATCACTGCAGCCATTCACAGATGGTTTCCTAATCATTGGGGTTTTTTTGAGTTGTTTGCACTAAGACACTAAGGTCTCAACCACAGAATGGAGTTTTCTACAAGCAGTTATAGCTCTGCCTTGAATTTATTATATCTTGTGTAATACCTGAACGCCTGAAATCTGGTCAAGGAAAACTGGCACTCAGAGTGAATGGGTTCTTTTGTCTTTAGTCTATGCACCTTGGTGCCTGGACTATTACATGGAGAACTGTCACTCCCTCATTTCACAAGAGAAATTAATGTTAGTGGAGCCCTTGGATACCTCAGTGAAGAACACTATGGAAACCCCCAAAGCAAATAACTGGACCTTTCCAGATCAGGGTTTTGACAGAGCGTAAACAATAAATAGATCATGCCCCAAACAGCTACCATTGTTTGCAGGTGGTGACCAACTCTTGCTCTTGACGTTTATGACAGAGGTGAGGCAACTAATGGAGGTTCGGTTCAATGCATTTGCAAGAGTTGAAGCCAAGCAGACAGCAGGTTGAAAACCACAGGAGAAATACCTCGTCATAATTCAGAAGGAATAGCCTTCATGTTTTCACTCTGAACTGTATCCAGGTATAGGATATCTTGGGTTAATCTGTGCCTAACCAGCATTTCCCCTATCTGTTCCTGACAGAGACCCCAGAATAACTCACCAGCAAAGTTGCTAATTGCGCATGATTTATCTTCTGGTTAGTCCAGAGCCTCCCACATGGTGTGAGTCCGGATCCCCAGGCAAAGTTGTTTGGTCCAGACCAGTGCAGTTCATGCCACTTTGTGACAGAGGACAGCTGAAGCAGTGTCAGGATCAGGGCTGCCTTCCAGGTCAATGGTCCGCTGGTCAGTGGTGAGGGCTTTGGGACTATGGTTTGAAGGCTGCTAATTGAAGGTCTGAGCTTTTAAGGTCCTGCAATCTTAAGTACAGCAAAGCCCTTTAGCACTTGCTGAACTTTAAGAATATAAATGAAGTCCAGAAAATTAACGTGCTTGAAGGCTTTGCTGGATCAATATACCTTGCAGTATCAATTCCAGAGGTGAGTGGCTAGCTATAGACAACAGAGTCTGTTTCACGGTAAATCCTCTGGGTTGGCATGATTGCCTGTGAAGAGCTCTTGGAAGAGAGAAGACTTTTGCTTGCATTGTCCATCAGTGCAAATATTCAAGTTGCAGTGGCCAGTGGTAATTCCTCATGGTAATTCCCAATGACCATCAAGTATTTCTGCCCTGCTCCAGAGTGGAAAGGGAATGTAATCCCACATATAGTTTTCCTGTAAGAACATGGTCTCTTTCCCAAGAATCTTCATTTTTAGGGTGATGGTCTCAAAACTCTTTGTCAAAACATGCAGTGTAGCAGAGACCATCGCGTTGCCTGGCTCTGGACGTAGGCCAGGGCGCAATCTGCTCGGTTTATGTGCATGCATCTCAGAGTGGTGGCTGAAGTATTTTCAACCAACACCTGAACCAACTTACGAGATGCAGAATTTTGCTATAAGAAAAAGGTCTTTATGTATATTAAACACTTTCAGATATTTTGATGTCAAGGACATCCTCTCCCTTCTTTTCCTCCTCCCTTTCACCTGTGCTCAGCATCTGCTAATAAAGCCCTCTTTAAAAAAAAGCTATACTTTGAGTGATATGGTATTTATTAAATAATTTACATATATTAAATTTTCTTTTCAGAGCTTTATGCACAGTTTCTTTCTTTCCTTTCTTCCTTCCTCCCTCCCTCCCTCCCTGCTGCAACCATGAGTAGACCTCAATCTGCTGGTTTTGGCTTGGTGTTACAGAGCTAGCATGCATAGCCACCCTGCCACTGCAGGCATGGCCAAAACCCAGCCACAGCACATGCTGCCTTTTTCCACAGGGCAGTTAAAGGTGGAGGAAATGAACTGAGGAAGATGGTCAAGATCCACCAGCAGGAGCTTGGAGAAAGTGACGTCAGTAACAAGAGCAGTTGCAAGGTCCTGTAGAGGAGTTTCTTGAACAAGGCCATAAAATACTATGGGATCTCACGGACAATCCCGGCTTTGATAAGGACAATGTGTCCTTGGGGCCCTGAAAGGAGGAATTCGCACATATTGTAAACTAGAACAAAGGAACTTGATAAGACTAACCAAGATGTGCTCTAATTGCAAAGCTTGCAGACTAACCAGGTTGTACTCTAATTGCAAGGCTTGCATGTGATAGCACGTGTGTTTGTGTGTTAGACCAATCAGCATGTATCTAGAGGCGCGTGGACAATGTTGTTGAACCAATAAAAGCGTTGTTTATGTCGCGTGGACCCCATCCCTCAGTATAAATATGTCTGTAACTCTGAATAAAGGAGGAAACATTCACCATACTCCTATGGAGACTGTGTCTGTATTCTGGGCTCCCCTAAGCAACATTTAAGCAACAAGGTCCCAGCTCTCTGCAGGGGACACTCTGGGACTGAAGTATCCTTACTGGCATTGCTGTTAGCACCAGGCAGCTTTCCACGCCCAAGTGATGGGGACTGGCTTGCCTGTGTAACGCTGATCGATCTATATCCAATGCAGAATATGCTGTAGCTGGTGGCAGCCTGTCCCCACTGAGGGAACCACTCGGTTTCTGGACAAGAAAGCCCAGGTATGTGCTAGTGTGCATACAGTATATAAACCCAGGGGAGTAGGACCCTGACATGGAGCAGGGGGAGTGGATCGCTTTGGACGTAATAGATACGCCACAACACTCATTTTCAGGGGACTGAACAGCCTCGTGGCTGTGGTTAAGGCTAATCCTAATCCTGAGAACTTTTCCCAATGCATTTTCAGAAGTTGCTAGAGTTTTCACATGTGACGTGATCCTTAGTTGAAGATATAGTCATAGATTTGCAGTGGGTGTAAATTGACATTTGATCTCTGGCTGTCAGTAAATCTGCACTACGGGAGGGTCTGGCTCTTTTTTTTGTTAATTAGCAATTTGAATCAATGGTAAAAAATGTCAAAAGCCTGATCCAATTGTAGAAACATATATCGAGCCATGTTCCACAGGAGACTGTTCTGGGTCTGGAATTACTCGATATTTTTATTAATGACTTGCACAGTAGAACAGAGAGTTTGATTATTAAATTTATAGACGGTGTCAACTGGGGAGATGCTGAAGAAAGTAGAGGATGGGGATAGAATTCAAAACAAGCACGGGTGCAAAGTATTACACAGACATCAGAATAACCACCTTCAAAGGGAGTTGAGAGAGAGTGACTGGTGAGGCAGCAGTTCTGCAGGAAGAGAGGTGCCACTCCCACCATTCCTATCTGATTGGGCATTTTAACTAACTGAGCAAGTAGAAAGCTCCCACCTTTCAAGTATCACGCTGCAATGGCAAGGTCTCTGTTGAAATGCTGTTCAAAACAGGTGTGACCAGCTGAGAACAGTCCATCAGCACAGTCCATCAGCAAAAATGATGAGAGGCCTAGAAAAACAGCATATGCAGGATTAAACCTTCAGAAAGAGTCAAGTGTCAGTACCAAACGAGACAATGCCTTGGTTTCTGTTGTCACCCGATGGTCTCCTGTACCCTGGGGTAGGGATGGGCTGAGTAGTCTGCTCTGGCTTCATTTGCAGGTCTCAGCTGTTCTCTTTGCAGCTTTCACCTCCTGGGCTGCAGCCTGACAGCACCTCTCTCCATTCCTGGCTGCATCCTGCCTGAGCAGATACTCCTGCTTTTTCACCTATGATTCTCTGTCTTTAGCCTTGAGGAAAATAATATCTCAGTGCAAAGAGTGTAAACAACCATGAGATGGGAGCAAAACAATTTCTTTGTCACTGGCCATGGTCTCTGTTCTCGTTCTACTCAAGAGGTTTCTTAAGGATATTTGGTTTGCTTGCTGGCCATCCCATGCATCTCAATGACAAGTGGACCCTTTATGTGCTTTCTATTCTTGTGTGGGCATGATGGACAACAAGTAAAACTGAAATTAATGTAGCATGAAGGAAAAGGGCAGGGAACCTCTGTGACAATTCTGAGTGTAGCGGATCATAGCCTGAGTGCGGGGCAAGAGTGTCACACTGTTGTGAAAATGACAGGAATCATACTGGAATGCTTAAACAAAAGTGTAACCTTACAGCCCCGTTGAATAATCCTTCTTCTCTCCTTGGCATTTTGGTTTGTCTTAGCTGGGATATTGGGCAGAGCTCTGGATGATGCAATTCAAGGAAGCTGCAGACCTGCCGTTAGAGGAGAGCAAAAAATATCCCCAAACCAATCCAACAAACACCAGATCTAGAAAATGATACAAGCAGTAGGATTGAAAGAACTGAGATTATTTAGCAAGAAGGCAAGACTGAAGAGGGATGTGAAAATAGTCTTCATGTGTATAAATGGTCGTGAAGGGAAGAAACAAATAAACTATACTATTATGAACAAGAGAAAATTGTAGCCTTACATTTCAGCAGAGGTTAGGAGAGCCAGCCCAACAGAAGGGACAGCTGGGCACTTGACTGTCTTGCTTAGGGGGTCTGCGGTGTGTTTATCATTGGAAGTTTTTAAGCACAGGTTGGACAAACATCCTTCATCCTTTGGGAACACTTAGGTGTGGACTGATCCTGCCTTAGGGCTGCAAGCATGGATGAGCTGTCTCATTACATTTCTTTGGGTTCTCTATCTCAGATTCGTTTATAGACAGGTTTGCTCTGTGGCACTCTCTGGCAAACTTTTGGCATGCTGGCTCCCAGACAGGAACAGGGAACTGAAAGAAATTGAGAGCTCCCACTGTCGGGCAATTAGGCTTTCACAAGAATGTGTTGAAACGATATTAGTCATTGCAAACAAAAATTACAATAAGCAAATAAACAATAAGGCTATAGAAAGAAGACATACATAATGCATAGTTGAAGGAAGTTCTATGGATAATACAGAAATAAAAAATGTGAGAAACTGTAAGGATTGTAATTTCTGTGTTAAAGAACACTAATGGATGCTCAACCTAGTAGATAAGATAATTAAATTGTCTAAGTTTCCAAGGAAAAGTTTTGTATGAAAGTTGGGGGTCATGGGCCAGTGGGAAACTGCCTGAAAACAAGTTCACAACAAGAGAAGCACCTCCTTGAAATGGAGGTCTTCTCTACATCCCATCACTAATGCAAAACTCTTTCCTCCTACATTTGAGAAATATCTATACTTAGTCTGTTGTTTGCTGTAAAGCTTCTTTCTCTGCTCCTGCATCTAGAACATCCTGGCTCTTGTCTCACTTCTGACGTCTCTCACTTGCATTTTCCCCGCTATTCTATTTTCTATTAATATGAGTCAATTTAGCAAATGAGAAAATGAGGACCAGACAGCACATAATTTGATTACTCATGTTCTCTTAAACATTTGCCCATATTACTGAAAACTAATTCTAATTCAGCACTACTGTTTTTAGCCTACTAAAGCCTAAAAAGAAGCTGAGGTTATAAGACTAGTCCAGATGGGGATCATGCCTCCCTGTAGTCAGCAGAGACGAATGGGTATTTTTAGGGAGAGGTTCATGTGAAGGTATCTGTTTCTCGCTATTGTCGTCATATTGTCTCTCTCAGCAACTATAAAGGGAGCTCCTGGTGACTTTTTCAGATGGAGACATCTGCACTGTCGATGTCTACGTTCACTCAGAATCCCAACTCTTGTTTCTAAATAATACAGCCCTTGCTTATTTGTACTTGCATAGAATAAAAGATTCTTTATTGCCCTTTCACATTTCTTTGGCAATAGGTGGGATTTCTGGGTTTGCTGACATACTGTTTCCATGAGACAGTGTGCTCTTTTGCAGGATACAGTTACCTGTGGAGTGTCTCATCTTCACCCCAAGCTGCAGGTGAGGGAGGTTTGACAGAGCCAGCCTAGGTGATTTACACCTGATTTATACCTAATTGCAATGGCCAGCTTGGACATCAGAGCTGCTGAGGGACATGGCTACTGAGATCTGATGGGTGGCAACCAGTACCTTGGTAACAGAGTGGGAGGACTATAAAATGGCCTGGAGCATGCAGAAACACAGTCATTCAGCCAAAACCATCTTTCTGTACTTACTGACTTTTTCTTTGGTGGATGCTCTCTACATCCACTCCTGTACTCAGTTCCTGGGCGCTTGCTGCCTTCAACCCTTCCTACCGCTCACTCAAAACACATTACTGAGATTATCTTCATGGGCTTGTTCTTGTCAACTTCTCTCTTCCAGTTCATAGAATCACAGAGTCTGAGAATGGTTGAAGTGATCTCTGGAGATCTTCTGGTCCAATCGCCTCAGGCAGGGCCACCTAGAGCCAGTTGCTCAGGACCCTCTCCAAAGATGGAGACTCCACAACCTCCCTGGGAACCTGTGCCAGTGCTCAGTCATCCTCACTGCAGATAAGTGTTTCCTGATGTTCAGAGGGAACCTCCTGTGTTTCAATTTGTGCCCATTGTGTCTGGTCCTGTGCCTGGGCACCACTGAAAAGAGCCTGTATCCATCCTCTTTGTACCCTCACTTCAGGTAGTTATAGACATTGATAAGATCCCCTCTGAGCCTTCTCCAGGCTGATCATCACTTCCTGGGCCCAGATATTCAGCCAGTTTTCAATCCACCTGAGTTTCCTCCAGGTTTTATTCACTTGCAGAGAAAATTATTTCACCAGAAGTTGCTTTCACCTCTCCAGCTCAGAGGACCTGCTGGCAGGTCATGATCTATGAGCAGATGTAGTCCACGGACCTCAATCTAAGATGCAAATTCTCTCATTTTAGCACACAAAGAAGACTTCAAGTTAGAGGAAACCTTTTTTTTTTTTTTTTTTTTTTTTTTTTTTTTTTTTTTTTTTTCTTCCACAGACTGGAATGGAGAAGCTCTTGCTTGTATCTGACCAGTTGATTCAAGTGTGTTTCTGAGTTATGGACATCAGAGTACAATGCTTGTCCTTCATTTCTGTCCATTGGAAAACCATCATACTAGACCGCTCCCTGCTCCTGGAAACTTCTGGTGTGAGCTGGTTCCTGCAAAGAAGAGAGCAAGAATGTCCAAGATGGAGGCTAATAAGAAATGCTGAAAGTTATGATGCAATGCTTGTTTCTACTTCTATGTCTTGTTGATAAAAGAAACTTCAAACTTTTTTCTAAATTAGAATATTTAATCTTTTCCAGGGAATTCTACAAAACACATAGTAAAGGAGGTGATAGGAACTGTTTTTCTCTGCCTGCCACAGAAATAATATTAATTACTAGGTTTTAACAATGCCCAATCCTTGAAATTTTAAAGAATTAAAAAATAGAAATGACCCTAATGCATGACCTTCTTCAGAACACAGAGAGTACTGTGCTAAAATACATCAGGATCTCCACGGGCTTGCAGAGCTCCTGACAGACCATCAGGAGCAGGGTGGAGAAATGTGGGCTGCACATGGAGAGCAGAGCCACTGGAGACTGAAACAGGAGAGAGAAAATTGAAGCAGGTGTGGTCTTGCACGACTGCACAGTCTACTGCTGTGCTTCGCGAAAGCTGTAGGAAAAGGCTGGGCAGTCTGGGAAACCTCTCAAATGATCATCCTCCTCTGGGCAGACACATGAGTATGAGAAACTGAGAACATGAGACAGACAACACACAACAGAGCCAAATAAAGTTTGTATTCCGAAGTGTGTGGTATTTTCAAGGGTAAAGATCAGAAATGGATTCATTTTCAAGAGCTGCTAATGTATATTTTCTTCAGTAACATCAAAAAATAAAGCAAATCGTGTATGGTATATGTTTTCATATGTCATAGATATAAGTTTATTTTCCATGTTCCATATTGATTTTAAATATGTCATAGCATAAAAAAATAATTTTATAAAATTAATATACTACTTAATATTATATTAATCTGTTTATTTTTAAACTTTAGAAGTATTTATAAAAGCTGAAAAGTAGTGGCATAATTTTTATGCTCCTTCGCTTGCAAAAATAATTGTATTCAGCTGATTGAATAATGAAAGGACGAAATACCCTGTATTATCATGATTTTACTGTAGTCATGTTTTATTAATCAAATTAATCAGTTTATCAATTTTCTTTAAAACTGTTCTAACATTATTCAAGAATATTAAAATACAGGAGAGGGAGCGTGAAAGTAGGGTACATGTGTGAGTAAGAGGTCCAGAACTCACCATTGTAGAGGTTTTTTTTATTTTGATATCTTAGGTAAGCTGATCTTAGCAAACTTTTCAGGGCACCCAAACAAAATTAGCACCATTATATGGTAGCAAAAAATCAACGACAGCTCTGCTTTGTACATATTTACTGCTATCTAAGCCACATACTCTGAAAGCAAGTCCAAGGCATCTCACATTTAGCACCCTAGGTTACCAGGTAGTTTCTTTGGTTATGAATCTTAAGGGCGGAAGTCAAGAGGATGGAAGCAGTCTGTTTGCAGTGGTGTCCAGCGACAGGACTAGGGGCAATGGATGCAAACTGAAACACGAGAGGTTTCAGTTGAATATGAGGAAGAACTTCTTCACTCTGAGGGTGGCAGAGCACTGGAACAGGCTGATGAATGGGGAAAATGACACTTCTCAAGCCCCAGGGTGACAGTGCTTGTCCTGGGCTTGAGTTTTCTTAGGGCCTCTGGAATGTGCGTAGGAGTCATTTCTCATGGCCAAATCCCTGAAGGGGGCCTCACCGCTCTCCTGGCTCCCCCCGCTCCCCTGCAACACCATGGCAGGGCTCACCATGCCCTGGGATCTTCCCTCTGGGGTTGGGAGGAGAAGGGAACCTCCTGATGCGAGCAGAGTCTGAGGGGAGGTGGGTCCCACCAGGCACTGGATCTGCATCTCTGCTGCCAGAGGTGAAGCAGCCAAGGGCGATGGTTTTGGGCCAGCGGAGGAGAAATGAGTGTGGGGATCCTGCTGCTTCTTTTGCAGTGTCACAGCCATTTCTTTCTGACTCCTTCTGCTCCTTTTCATTCATGTGCAGCCAAGGGCAGGTCCGTGTGTCCCTGGCTGCCATGGTGTGACCCTGCCAGAGCAAACACACCTGGCTCGCCAGCTGTGATTGCACGGTCCTTGGGGGAAAAGCATGTTTCCTCTGGGCTTTGACACCCCCTTGGAGAAGTAAGATGAAAGTCCTGATTTAAAAAGTAAAACAGGCTGTGCTTCCATCACGTGCTGTGTTTTTTTGGTGCTGCCCACTGAAAGGCTTGTCCAGCTTCCCATCATCTCCATTTGCAGATATTACCACCTGTACAGAGCACTGACAAGTGGGAGGGGATTACAGGGCCAAGGGTGGGAAAGGCAATGTTGCCTCTTAATGGGACAGGGACAGAGGGAGCAGAGCAGAGGTTGTAAGAGAAACCTAGAAGAGGGAAAATCTTTGTCTTCTGATAGTTCAAGGTTTGGCACCCTGTTGTGGGAGCAAGTATAGGATCTGCAGGTGTGGCGGATAAGTATAGGATCTGCAGGTGTGGCGGCTGAGCTGTAGGATCTGCAGGTGTGGAGACTTTGGTTTGGGACCAGTGAGAAAAGGGATAAATAGCAATGGGAATCACTGTGATTGTGCAGGATCATGGGGTCTGTGCCTTTTCTGTCTTGTGCCTTTGATGCCACATGCCTGCAATGCCATGAAAGGTGCCCCATGTGAGGAGTGAAAACTCAACCTCTGAAGGTCTATTCGATGGTCTGTGCCTTCATCCTTCAATGCCACAGCACCTCATTTTGCTACAAAGTCCCGAGGCTCAAGATACTTTCCTGGCTTCTGCCAGACCCTTCAAGCCTGACTAAGGGCCCTAGGGAGCATTGGTTATCTCTATGTTAAGAGAATCTCACCTCCAGGGTTTCCATTTCACCTCTCCCTGCACTGTGGCATCCTCAAAGACCGGGCGTTCAAGTTCAGTATCACCTTTCTGGAAAACCTGCTTCCTGCCTTTGTTCCCAATGGCATTTATCTCAGTGATTCCGGGGAATCGCTGTGGGCATCCTGGCATGTCTGACTTCAGTTAAACTTGTCGCAAAGCAAAGCACAATGTTTTTTATGGAGATAAAAATGACAGTGAAAAAAAAGACATCGAAGCCATAAATAACCTACACATGTCAAGCTTACCAGGAATCGTATTCAACAGAAAGTGTTGGGAGACACAAGGCTTGAGTTTACTTATACTTTGTTCCAGACCAGGTGCCTCATGTTTCTTCGTATAGTTTGACCTGTCTTGCCATACATCCAGCAAAAACTAAAATGGTTATGACAGTTTCTCTCAAAGGCCAAACATCATCATGACCAAGTATCTGCATAGCCAGAAGCAGGAACCAATACTAAGCCTCTGCCATGAGCACAGCAAGGAGGACATAGTTCTTCCTACAGCCCTTCAGTGGTGGTGGATACACCTGCAGCATCTGCTGCATGTTGGCTGTGAAAGTCCCGGAGGAGCTCCTTGTGGGCTCTGTGAGCGGGTCAGCGAGCACTGTGTCAGCGCCTGGGTGGAAATTATTGTTCCTGTGGTGTTTGTCAATGGACTGGTGGGGAAAGGCAAAGCTGCCTTAGCAGGGTATAAATTCCCCTGTCCGTGTACCAGCTCTCCTTCAGCAGCTGCAGAGTACAAGAGATGAAGCTCCTCATGCCAGCTACCCTCATCCTGCTCCTCTCCCTCTGCACCCTGGGCACAGAGGTGCGTGAATACACCTCTGTCCTTACTGTGCCCAATGGAGGCCACTGGGGCAAGTGGGGTACTCGGCAGTTTTGCCGCTATGGCTATGCCAATGGATTTGCGCTGAAGGTAAAATTCTCCCTATTTCCCCACCATCTCCTGTCTCTGCACTCTGGTCTACAGCTATCCACCTCCCAGGAGGGTCTTCTCCAGAGTCTAAGGACTTTCCGCAGAGTTTTTCCTCTTCCTGAGTATGGCAATCTGTACATAAAACTATGAGTCTTCTGGAAAATTTAGCCTAGAAAATGTTGCCACTGCTGTTACAACAGTAAAGAAAAATATGACTTTTTTTTTTTCTTTTAGAACAAGAGGTCTCCCATTAGATACAGCAAAACATGATCTATTGACAGAATTGTTTTGCTCTCAATCTGGATAGTGATGTGCTGGCAGATGCATGGTCTGCATGTGGCCGATGTTGCTGGGAGAAGCCATATCAGTGCTGAAATCTGCTGCTGGAGCCAGGGAGAGAGGCAGCCTCCTCCTGTGTCCCTCCTGGGACTTGGAGTCTCTGCCTTACACGTTGGATCAGTAATAGTTAGAAAACACAAAGAACATCATGTTACAAGGGTTGTGTAGGTACATTGCAGTTTTCCAGTGACAGACATCTTTTCCCATCTGCATCCCAAGACATTTTCTCATTACAGAAAGGAGTTGGGACCGTTCATGACTTGCACTTAAAGGACTTTTCTCTCCCCTTGGCTTTACCTCTGTCCCTGTGTGACTTCTACTGCAGGTGGAGGCCTCCCAGTTTGGAAGAGATGACACAGCTCTGAACGGCATACGCCTGCATTGTCAACACGACTCAGTCATCGAGTCCCTGGTGGGGAAGTAAGTAACCCTGTGGTGTCTCCTCTGTTTGTCACTGCTGTGAGCAAGGAAGTGTTAAGCTTCAGGGCAGCACGACAAGGAGAAGGAGCACTTCCCAGTGGTTCACACAGCCCAGACATTCCTCTGTCTGCTTTTTGTCAGGTGGGGTAGCTGGACCAGCTTCCAAACTTGCCCTGGAGGTTACTTGATCTCCTTCTCACTGAGAACAGAGAAGTCCCAAGGAGGAGGAGATGACACAGCAGCCAACAACATCCAGTTCAGATGCTCAGATGCAACTGTGCTAATAGGTGATGGACTATCGTGGGGTAGATTTGGCCCATGGAGCAAAAGCTGCAACATATGCGGTCTTCAGACCAAGGTAGAGCCCCCACAGGGGCTTCAGGATGACACAGCGCTCAACAACGTGAAGTTCTTCTGCTGTAAATGAGCACTTGCTGCATCTTCATCACTGGCTACACATCCCTGGACATGTTGTGACATTTTGACTGGTTGCATCTTGCCATACCGGCCAATGCTTTAGATGATGATGTCTTTTACAGCTACCACTATGTTGGCATAGCTTCTCATAGTTACCAAAGTGTATTATGTTCACAAGAATCATCGCATCATGTAACTGCTGGTATATCACTGTGAAAACGCCCAATCTCTGACAATTGCTCACAGCTGAGAAACAGATTTCTCAACTTATTTTTTCTCTGACTGGTGAGTTTCTTTCAGGTTTGCTCTGCCCATTTTTCCCATGACTGAAACAATATTTGACCTGTTGACAGGCCAGACAGGGAGGAAATGGTATTAGTTAGAGTTTACTTGAGGTTTCTGACCAAAGAGAAAATTACTAATGAGAGCTAAATGGGGTCAAATGGAAATTTGGGTGGGCTCATGAGAGGCGTCAAAGGTTTGGTATCATTACCCACTCCTAACTAAGACGTGTACATGTTTTTTACAAGCAATCTCAGCTCATACCTGAGATCCTGCCTTAGGAAACACAGTTAGAAAGTGTGCTTAGACTGAGTGGTCATCTAAGTGTGGCTATGGTGTCACTGGGGTGGGCTGTAGCTCCCCAAACCTCCCTTGTTGCTGCTTTGTAGTGTGCTCCACTGGCTCACCCAGCTGTTAATGCAAACCTCATTTTCATGGGACTTGTTTTTTTGTTTGTTGCCTCTGGGCTTCATGCTCTAAATAGAATGGGGAGAATCCAAACTAAAAATAAACTCTATGTCATTAATCCATTTTTTATGCTCCAATTTGCTGGGTAAGCTTGGAGTTATTACCTTGTCCTGGTGTGCTAGATGTAAAGAATGTACCCTCAATTTGGGTAAAAATCGTGCCTGGAGGTCATTTTGTGCCCTAATGTCTGAGCCACCGTGCCTCTCTAGCAAGAGTTTGAGAAGACTTGTTGCCCCTCTGAGCACCTTTTAGGAAGAGTAGTTGTTGCTATTCCCCCAAAGCAGTGCATTACGCATCTTTGGGTACTTGAAACAAGGTAGGGGCATGGTGTTGTCATTCTCTAGGTAACTGGTTGGGCTGCAGGGTTGTCATGTCCAGGACCACAGCCACGTGGAACAGTGCAGAGCTGATAGATGGGGGTTCCTTCTGCCAGTTCACGTCCTCTGCTTAGCACATACACAACAGCCATCTCCACCCTGGCTCTTCATCCTGCCACTCACCTCAGGAAGAAATTTTCTTCCTGCCACTCACCTCAGAAAATACTCGAATAATAACTGTATTTTCTTTTAAGCGAAATGGAATATAACAGGCAAAAGAATAGAACAAGCATGATATGTATTTTGGTTAAAAGGGTTTTGATAAAAAAATCAGGGGTTTGCTTTTGAGTAGATCACTGGTCTGTCTAACTCTGTGTACTGTCTCTGGTGGCAGCGCTCAATATCTAATGCTTGCTGCAATAAAAAGTTTCTCTAAGTCAGGGAAGTGGTGACCATGAATTTTATTGGCAAAGCCAACAGCAATCACTGGATGTTTGGTGTTTGGTGATGCTCTCCAATGCTGGCCTTCGGAGGACACAGTGATTTCTCATGATGCTTGTGTCATTTTGCCTCCCAGTCCCCATTTTTGACAACACAGGACTTTTCCAAGTGGTGGGTGATGAGCGGAGAAGCCAGCCACACCGAAGTCAGGACTGATTGCATCTACTGCAACCAGGTGGAGAATCAAACCTTTCTCTTAGCTCCGTCTGTGCTGTACAGGGTACTGCTTCCCGTCTTCTGCAGCTGGGGTAAACTGATGCATCTCCAACACCACCATTCAAAGTTACATAAGTGAAGCACTTATCAAAGCCTCAGTGGTGCAAGAAGAAAAGTTAGAAAGACTTCTGGATTTGAATGATTTTTAAAAAATTAAAATGAAACTTTCCAGCCAGATCTTCTGCTGCAAATTTGCGTAGTTCTGATTTATTTAATCTCAGGATCTGATTTATTTCTTAGCTTTTTAAGCTGGTTTTTTATAATTTGGTATTTTTTAAGTGATCTTTCAACCACTTTCTGTCCTCCTCTTGACTGCAGACGTTTTAATTGTGCAACTGTTTTTTAAAAGAAATGCTTATTTTGCAAAACCAGCCCAGTCAGCACTTGAAATACAAGGGATTATTATCTTCAAGGAAGCATTTTGTAACTTCCATCTCCATTTGGGAGTTTCTGAAAAAATCCTTATTTGTCATACATTCAGCTATCTGTAAACATTCAAATCCCTCAGCTCTAGCACTTAGTAGCAAAAAAATAAATAAATCCCAAAGTAGCAACTTTTTTCTAACAAGCTGAACTAAACTAAATTAAAACTAAATTCTGATGCTATCACAGTTAACTGGGGTTAACAAATGACCACACAGAAACTTACCTTCCAAACTGACTGTGTTTTCAACCCCCACACATGGTGGTGTGGTTTAACCCGTCTGGCAACTAAGCACCACGCAGCCGCTCGCTCACTCCCCCCCTCCCTCAGTGGGATGGGGGAGAGAATCAGGATGGAAAAAAAAAGGCTAGAGACGTGGGCTGAGATAAAGACAGTTTAATAAGGGAAAATAATAATAGTAATAATGAGAATGGTAACAGAATATACAGAATATACAAAATGAACCATGCACAATGCAATTGCTCACCACCCGCCGACTGATGCCCAGCCCGTCCCGAGCGTTATGCACCTGGCCGAGCAGGAGAAGCTCAAAAAGTCCTTGAGTAGTCTGAGCACTACTTGGCAACAGCTGAAAACATCAGTGTGTTATCAACATTCTTCTGGTACTAAATCCAAAACACAGCACTATGCTAGCTACTATGAAGAAAATTAACTCTATCCCAGCCGAAACCAGGACACATGGACATATCTTAACGTGCATCTAGTTGTTTGACTTCCATTTTCTTATGAGATAGGGATTGTTTCAGCCTGCAGCCTGACCATCCAGTATAAGTAGTGAGGTGATATTTGAGGACATAAAAATAACCGCACTCATCTAAACAGAACAGGCTTCGTTCAATGAAAGTGAACAGGAATCATGCTCACATTATCTGCATCATCTTCCAAAGCCTGGGGACTCCCTTTGCTCAGGCAGAGGCAGCTCCATGCACTTCGCAAAAGTCTTAGAGGGCCAACTACTGGTCACCTTCCACCAGAGCAAGTAGGACAAGCAAAAATCATCAAGCATTTTATATTACAATATTGTTTGACCAGTGTCACCAGAAAATATGCCAACAAGACATTTCACGTGCTTTTTTTCTCAGCATGTAAGTTGTGTGTCTTGGAAAGATATGCTGCGTGACTCTAAGTTGCGTGTGCAGCCACTTATGCGTGGGGAAAGAGGTCTGGTAGTTTCTCTGTTCTCCAGGTAGAGCTGGTTTCTAAGGGAGTTAATTCTTGGAATGGCCACTATTGCTGAGCTGAAGTGCCTAAAAGAAGGAATGACTTTTCTTTTGAGTGATTTGTGCAAGAAGCAGTGCCTGTTTTCTTATGTGTATGTAGGTGTATATGTAGACAATTGAAAAACTTGAACTTCCTATCGCACTTTTCTTCTCCAGAGGGCAGGCCAAACTGGAAGGCTCTGAACAGCTGCTGCTTCTCTGCAAATGAATGATTCAGTTAAATTCTGCAGTTGCACTGGGGGAATAAGTATTCACATCATCAGCAAACTTGACCTTTTAGGCTTCTGTGTTGTGCCGGGTGTAACATAGCTTCATATGGGTGTGTGAATAGACACTCCAAATGAGAGCTGTTCCAAGAAATGTTTGGAAAACAGAATACCGCCTCCTCTTCATGTACTTTCTCATGTATTTATCAGCAACCTCAAAATCAAATGGGGGTGGTTTTGTCATCTGAATACTGATGGAATACTTCCAGCTGGGCCTCCTCTGATGGTCCGCTTGCAAAATATGGGTCATATATAGAAAATATGGGGTGGGACTGCAATTAAGAAGCTTTATCTGAGCAGGTCTCAGCCATTTACTGTGCTTGGGGTGGATCAAACTCTTTCAACTCATATGAAGGTATAAAAGCATCATCAAAGTGTGCTGGAACTGACGTGGCTGAAACTGCCCATAACTGGAAACTGTGGGTAGCTATATCTGCAGGTCTTCAAAAAGTCACTGTGTGTCCCTCGCACATCTAGGAGCCAGGAACATGTTGCCAGAGAACTGCCAGCCAGTACCTGTGAGATGACCATAGGAACAATGGCAAGACCAAGGACCAAGCAAGAATTCTTACTCCATCTATTGATAATGTGGCAATTTTGGGGCTGGAGTAAGCTTGTGGAAGGCAAAGAGGAGTTTTCCACCCATCCACACACATATGGCACAGCTCCCAGGCAAGCTGGCAGAAGCAGCTCGTCTGGAGCTTTCCAGAAGTGATTTTTAAAAGCCAATTCTATTGAATAAGACTGAATCAAATCCAAAACAAACCTGCTGTTAGTGGTACTCCAGTGAACCAAGCTTTGAGATTGCTTCTAGAAAGTTCACCTCAGAAATCTTAGCCTTTATGGCTGCATTGCTCCTGCTGCACGAGAAAAATAAATATTCCATCCATCACAGGTGTTCTGAAGCTGAAGTTATTAGTTTTTGTGAGGTGCAGAGAAAACATCCGAAGATGCTTTAGCTACATACGATTTTTAATGCTATAAACGATGGAGACGTGCACGATGCAGCTCATGCTCAATCTGTCATAGTTACCTTTGCTAGCTGTTAAAGCCAACCCTCATTAACTAGCATGATTGTCAGTGAGGAAACAACTGAAAACATCTGTTTTAGAATTTTCTGAGCATAATTATTTAGAAATGTTGCTACAGAATGTGAGCAGCAGAGAATATTAACCTATGGGTCATGAAAAGAAAAACAGCAGGGCTTTGGAGTGGTAATTCATGAAGGATTGAATTCTGGCTTCCATCTTCCCCTGCAACACTGAGCCTGCAGGTATGCCCTTGTCCCACAGGACTGCATATCTATGGTATAGTGCTAAAATGCTAACTTTTTGTCTGAGAATTTGTTGCATAGTTTATACCTGCCTGCTTTGTCTCCAACTCTGTAGAAATGGAGCCTACCCAAGGCAGTCCAGGCTCTAGCAAGTGATGTTAGAAACTGTGGTCCTGGCAGGAAGAGGGGCTAGAAGGTACCTCCTTGGCTCAGTGAAAGCTGGGGAGAATCAATGACCTGTCTGGACGTTCAGAAACACAATTAACAGCAAGGTGGCAATACCAGATGTATAGGAACCATATTGCTCTTGAACAGATAATGTGGAACCTTTGTTAGAGACTTTATCTTTTGGTGCATGTTTCCCGCACTTTCCATATCCTACCAGAACACAACTTGGTAGACCTCAATCACCTCATAGCACTTTACAACACAGACTGACTCTGTATATCTTGCTAAGGTTTCATGGCTTCTGCAATAGTTCAGCTAGTTGGATGGCATTTGGCTGCACTAATAACTGGGCCTCTCCAGCAAAGAGTAACAGCTATTTTTTTTTTTTGGTCTCTCAAAACTAGTTCAACAGCAGCAATGGAATAGTTGAAGTTTGGTGCATGTCTTAATGAACATAAACCCCTCTCCAGCAAAGAGTAACAGCTATTTTTTTTTGATCTCTCAAAACTAGTTCAACGGCAGCAATGGAATAGTGGAAGTTTGGTGCATGTCTTAATGAACATACTATCACAATGGACATCAATGGCTTCTTTAGTGGCTGTGCAGCAGAGAAAACAAGTGACGGTGCTGCAAGAACATTGGCATGAGCTTATTAACTCAGTCTGTGGAAAGGAATGTTTTCAGAAGGATTATGACAGTATGAGAAGTTAGGTTACTGTACGAGTCTTTTCAGGATCAGTCCCTGAACAGGTCTGAGATATCCCCTTTCTGTTTCTGCTGATGTCTTTCTCAGGGGCAGCATTCTGCAGCTGGTTGGTGAATGACGTAGGAGTGCATTGACAAAAATGTACGTGACTGGCTTTGTTAAAATCCAGAAAGTGCTGCTCATACCCTAAAGGACAATGTCCCTCTATGCTATTGAAAAATGTTTTAACCCACTGCACTTTTTCAAGTAGTAGGAGTAGATTAAAAAACTAATCCCCCAATCTGATGTTGTGTTTAGAATACCTTTCAATCCTTGCTCCAGCATTTTTTTTTCCTGGCAGCAAACTTTTTACGGTGAGATAACCAGAAGTAATTTAGAAAGCAACTTTCCTTCTCAGCTTTTGCCAATATTGTGATTATCAAATAAGACCAGCTCTATTATTTCTAGTTTATTGCTATAGCATCCACCACATGTCTGGGAGTGCTGTCAATGGGAAAACATGAAATATATTCTAGAAGTTGCTTTGAACACCTTCTTTTATGAGGAGAAGATAAAAAATAAATTCTGACTCCTGCCAGCTACGGTGTTTGTGCTTCACTGCAACAGCAACTTCTGTGTGCTTACTGGGAAGAGTAAAGGGACAAGGCTCTTCATAATTTCAGAGGAAACTTCCATCTCAGGAAAAGTAGTAACTAAGTGAAGAAAATATCAGTTCTATTTCTAGGTGTTTGCAAACAAACAGCTGGGAACACTTCAGTGTTCTATAAAAAAACATAACTGTGTTTCTCCTCTGGGTCATGCTGGAGTCAGTGGAGTTAAGATGTATAAAATAGGGGGTAAGTGAGAAAGACATAAACTTAGGAAATCATCACTCCGCAATCTATGTGATGAAAAATTTCCTTTCAAGTCTAGCCAGATGACTGCAACTTTCCATGTGAGATTGTAACACCTATGCTGCGGTGCTAAGTAGTTACCCAGCAGTACCTGCTGAGTCTCACTCCTATTAGAGGTGTAAGAAAACCACTGGTGTCCTCCCAGACTATAAAACTCAGTTGGAAGTTTATCAATGAGTTATCTCGGAAGTGGCTCACCTTGAATGAGATAGAGTGTCACACTCTGGCTTGTTAATCAGGCTTTTATATAAGTGTTATGGTTTCCATAGAAACATAACTAAATTTTTCCTCCAGCATAATCCCAAAGGCTTTCACAGACCTGGAAAATATGTGGTGAATAGTCAAATCATTTTTTATGCTGACAAAAAGAATACCACAGTTGTCACCCAGTCAAGTTTCTCTCATGGGGCAAAAGAAGTTTAAATCACAAATTGCAGAATTGCCTTGCAGCATTCAGGCATTTTCTGGAATCCCATTTCCCTGCAAGTTCAGTTTTATAAACCTCTAATGAAAACTTACAGACTTGCACAAGCTATAGATGAGAAAGGCTTTGCTTGTCTTCCCAAAGCACGTTGGTGATTGCAAAACCCCTGAGAACAGAAACAATAATTATGAGGATGTTCTCTGTCCCAGTGTATATTGTTTCCAGTTGTGCATTTTCTAATGTACTTCGTTTTGAGTTTTAAATGTTCCCCTTAATTGCTGGGCCTCCCACTGTGTAACAGGGATTTCCCAGGCAGAAAGATCTCCCCTGGCAGTCAGTCCACAGTGTCCTCCTGTGTAATTTCACCCCACTTCTCTTAGCGGCTTAGGACCCCGTTCGTTTTTTTAGGTCATGGCTGAAGACATTTCTTGATACTGTTCTATAAGAGGGAAGGGGCTGATCTGTACTAATTCTTTAGGAGTTTGTGAGCATTTTAATACTTTCAACCAAAAGAGAGGCAGCCAATAAACTTGATCACTGGGCCCAGACTGTCAGCTCCTCCTTGGGTGAGTTTTTCCAGCTACCTTTTCTTTTTCTCTTTTTTTTTTTTTTTTAGTGTTATAGACTTGGATAGTATAAAAGAATTTTTGGACTGTTTGTGGTCTGCGTGTCTTGTTCTTTCAGTGCTGAGGTGTGCTGGTTTCATGACAACCGAATAGCCAAAAGAAAGAAAACCAAAAGTGGTCAAGGTCTTTATTATATTTGTGCTCCCCTAGCTCATTCTTAATCTCTGTGATACCAAGGTATTGGGAGAAGTCCTTTATAAACTGTTTTCTACCGCTTAACCTCCCCAGTTAGTTTTTCTGTCTCCTGCATTATGTTACTACAAAGTTCAAGAAAGTTCCTGTATCATTTTTCTGGCATTGCTAGTACAGTGCACAGAAGACTGATTCTGGATGGGTAACTGGAAACATTTTACACCTTTTTTTGTCCTGCCATCAGAGCACAAAAACACAGGTGGTCTCATCTAAACAGATTTGAATTAATGTTCAGGATAAGATTTGCAGCATTACTGTTGCTGGATTAACACAAATTTCTGTATTTTGAAGCTGATTTAGTAAGGCGGTTTGACTGAACTTTGAGATCCTGAGCCATTTGCCATGAGGCCTTCCTGCTCTCCTTATACTTCTGTATGTTTTTTATTGAGTCTCTGCATATTCAGTAACTAATCTGTCATGAAAAGGCTTCAAATGCAGAGTTCATATCCAACAGAGTTTTCACAGATGGTCTGCAAATGCGTAAGGCCAAGAAATGTTAAGCTTGATGCTGTCTGTAGCAAGAAGCATGTAGCAACTTCCCTTGCTCAGGCAAATCCCATCCTCTGGGTAAAACCTGGGTTAAAAATAAAGAAACTCCACAGCACAAAATATTGAAAAAAAAAATGAAGTACCGTGTATAAGAATAATGGATTTTAGAAAACAAATCAGGCTGTGCAGTGGGCCCCCTGATCTGCCTCCCAGCTCCCGGTAGTGGTCAAGGTGGTGTGTTGGTGCCGACTTCCATGGTGGACTGTGTGTCCATGTTGCACCAGAAGGATCTCTGGGAATATCGTCTCTCTGGGTTTGTGCACTTGGACCAGGGAATGTGCTCACAGGAGATTGCATCGTCCCTTCACTCACCCTTTCAGAGGCTCATGGGAGGAAGGAGCCCCCATCCCATGAGACATAAGGAAAACAAAAGTAAGGTGGTTGTGCGCTGTTTTAGAAGTCCATTCATGCTCAGCTGGGTTCTGTTTCTTGTAGGAGACACATTCAGGAGCTCCTGTCAGGGGTGGAAATTCTGACACCTTCTGCCAGCTCTAATGGAGTCTGCTGGAAATTGAGGATTCTTTCTTTGGTGAAGCCAGCTACAATTCTCCCAAACCCCCAGGTGTAATGACCCCTTCCAGCTATCTCCAGTATACTGAAGAGCTACTTGATGATTGTCTCTGTCAAGTGTTTTTTTGGCATAGATAGACCCGTGGCCGCATTCAGAGCCAGTGGTGACACTAGCAAGGGGATGCAGTGGAGGCTGAAGCGGAAAAGCCTGAGGCTGCAGGAGCAGAAAGGGGTGCGTGTGCGAGCAGGCCCTCGTCCTGCAAGGGCAGGAGCAAGGTCTGAGCAGGGTATGGTGATCAAGAGGGGGAAATACAAAATGGAGGGGAAGTAGGAAGGGGCTGTGTTCATGCAGAAGCTGCATTCGTGTAAGCGCGTTTTCAGTCCAGCTCCCTTGCATGAGGGGATGGCTGCTGTGGTGGTGGGGGCCGTGAGGTGCTGCTTGCTGCGGCTGGATCCTGAGACTGCTGGTACAGGCACAGTCATGGGGAAGGAGCTTGAAAAGCTTTCTGGTGTCTACTCAGGTAGGTATTTGGGACAGCTCATCATCTCTGGGCATAGAGTCCCTCTCCATTTTCATGGACCGTGCTCCTGATCCACCGATCATTTCTATGCTATAAGCTGCTATCTTCATTGCTCTCCGATTTCATTCAAGGGGAGGGAAACATTCTTCGACTTTTGGTCAAATACCTTGATTTCTGATATCTCAAGGATATCTGCCACAGTCCTTCTTCTCCCACACTGGCTTTTCTCTTGGTGCTCAAATTGCAGTCAGTGCCTCCTGGCTCAGTCTCCTGTTCAGCCACCAGACCTGCACACTAAGCTGCTGGAGGAAGCAGCCTGTTTTTCTCTGTCACCTTGTGTGGATCACCATATCATTGCTAGTCTGGCTGTTTAAGGTATTTTCAGCTTTGAGCAGCAGCGCTACTTTGGCCAGGTGCTCAGGCCTGCCAGAGGTCAACGATAAGAAGATATAAGCATCTTTTTATTTGAAATCAGGCTTTTTTAAATTCATTGCAGTGAGAAGAGCATTTAACTGAGACAGGATTAGGCTGTGGCTGTACTTTTCTGAATGTCCATAAGCAGACTAGCTAGAGGGCTGCTCCCATTACTGTTATCTCCCTATAGCAGTGCCTAGGGAACACTAACAATTTGCCATGTTGGTGTTTTGGATGCAGTAATTGCAATTAGTTGTGTGTTAGGTACAATAAACTCTCCACGAGGTAGCTGCTGTTTTGCAGAGGCTGCAGTGCAGGTGGGCACCAGCGCGTCCATCAACGGCTGGGTGGGCTGGGGAAGGAGGATCTGGGGGCTTTTGGAATGGGAGCTTTGGGAATTGGACTGCAGTTGAGAATGTGAGTGTGGCACGCACTTACCTAAATAAAACCTGCTGTCCTCATTCAGTGAAAGGATGACTTGTCTATAGTGAGACCTCACAACGGACTTCAAGTGCCATGAAAATCTTAGAGTGCCCGTAAGCCTTTATCATAATGACTGAACTCTACCTGCCATCAAAAACGCCTTACTTTCCTGCAAAAGTTTGCTCTTCTGCTTATGTACTTATGGAAAAAACCTCCCTCGTATATTTACCTCAACTTTTCCTTCTTTAGCTTTCTTCTACTACTTCTTGTCTTGAGGCTCTGAACAACTCTTTTGCTTCTGAAACTATGTACATTGTTTTATAAATATATTGCTACCTTGCAGGTATATGCAGCCTGTTATTATTGTTCCATCTATTGCCAATATAAATTTAACTCCTTCAGTGTCTATATGATTTATTATCCTGTATATAAAGCCATAAGAGCCATGTGGAATTCATTTCTCTCTACTTTTTTTCTCTTGAATTTTAAAAATAGTTGCAATGTTTTAAACAATATTTGAAGCAACTCTAAAACACAGAAACTAACCCCAGTTCAATGCATGCCAAAAAATTTTGTGATACCTTTCAATAGCCAATACCTATCAATACCTATCTAGAAGAGCTGGAAGTATGATCCTGTGAATTCAGGTTTTTTCCCAATCTGAACAGACTGGCTCATAGAAGTTGAGCCTGGAGATAAGCATTTCCTTCAGAAATGATGGAGAGGGTCCTTTTGAGCAACCAGCCCAGCAGTTCTTAGAAAATACAGGGACCAGGCTGAGATGAGGATGGCTTATCAAGGATCTGTATTTGACCCTGCCTGCTGTTTTACTCTATTCAGGAATGTGAGCAGAGCCGGCTGAAACTTTACAAAATCCAGACGAAATGATGATGATTCATCTAATTAGGACTGTATAAAGTTCATTTTCTCTGAAGTTTTAAACATACAATGCTGTCACAATTCAGTAAAGCAACTGAGCACAGGTTTAACACAGGGGCATGAATAGTCCTGCCACTTTCAACACTTAAACATGAGCAAGTGCATTATTACAATGGGACTAAAATTATTTGCTTAAATGATTTATTATGAACGACAGATATCTGAACTGTGGTGCCATCACCTGGAATGTACCTGAGTGAATATGGGCACCTGTAATCTACAGTCTGTCCACGTCCTCATGAGTGGCAATGTCCTCGTCTTCTGCACCTGTTACAGGAACAACGTCTGAGATTTAACAATAACCTAACCCCATTCTTTCTCTGTTTAAAAGAGGAAACACAGCTATTCCAGCTTGGTGTGAGGTGATATATTCCAGTCAGAGAGAGAGAAGTCTCCCGGGGAGCTGATTTGGGTCTGCCGGCTGTGGATGACCAACGGGTGTTGATGGGAACTGATGGCTTGGTCACAGCCCTCCAGGCACTGGGTGCTTGCTGTGCCTGCCATCCCTGCTGCAAAACAGATGGTCCAGTCCACAGCGAGGAGCCAGGCGGGTACCGGAGCTGGACACAGATCCCCCAGGCTCTGCATACAGCTCCGCTTCACATGGGAGCGTGGCGCAGTTGTCGGCTCTCATTACGTCCCTGTGAGTGAACTCGATGCTGTCCCAGCCAGGCTGAATCCAGACAGGCTGGTGGAGACCCGAGGATCAGCAGCCACTCTGGGGACCCTCTGCTTCCATGGAGAAAATCCCTCCCTGGTTTGCTGGCTGTCCCCTGTGCTTTCCTTGGGGCAGAGCAGAGGGTCGGGGAGGGAAGGAGAGTGGTGAGTAGTTCTTGCTGGAGCTGCCCTCCTTTATCCAGGGGGTGACACCCAGCCCATTGGGAGGACTGAGCTGCAGCTTTGAGTTGCTGCAGAAATCATCAGGGGAGTTAGCTGGGCTTGAGAGGGTACACAGACACTGTCCCGAAGCTAAATCAGATGGAAAAGCAGCTGTGAGTTGAGCTATTGTTTCATGTCTCTGTGCTTACCTCCAAGTATAAGAGTTGCTTCCTTAAACTTTGTGGGTTTTTAATTAATTAATTTTAATTGTAGTTTAAGATACCTTAATATTAGAAAGTCCCAGGTAGGCTGGCAGTTGGCACTGATTGTAAGGCCAGGGTGCCCTAGGAGATGGTTGGGATCTCCACAGGGACATGTTCCAGCCAAGCTCAGCCCACTACACAGCATCAGGTAGGATGAAGAGGAAACTGTCCCTTGAGGCAAGACCCCAAGCCCCATGTTGCATGGAAGGAGGGATGGCAAAGAGCAATCCCTGAGGAGATGGAGGATGGGCACTCCCATGTTGGGGGTGACTGGATGCTTGTAAGCTACTGCCACAGAGGGAAGGTTCCTTCACCACCTGCAGAGGTCTAGGACCTCAACCCAGGAGACCAGAAGGTTGTGTTGGGGGAGGCGCCTGGGCTGGTTGAACCTGATCCATACTCTGGAGCCAGGAAGCTGTGGGTGGGAGACTCCCTCCTGTGGGTGGCAGAGGCACCCTTGGCCTGCCAGGTTACATGTCTCAGGAGGCTTGCTGCTTGATCAGGGCTGTTATGTGGAGTGTACTAAAGAGTCTGACAAGACTTATCCAGCCCTCAGACTACTACCCCTTGCTCGCTCATCCACATGGACACTAGTGATTCTTCTGGGAAGAACTTCAATATATCAAGAGTGGCTGAAGGGCCTTGGTGGTAAGGGACAAAGCCATGGGGGCTCAGGAGGGGTTCTCTCCAGTCCTGCTGATAGATGGGAAACTCAGGTCAAAGTGTTTGCATCCTGTGGATCAAGTTTCAGTTATGCAGCCAGTATCCAAGACAGGGCTTAAGCTCTGGTAACTTTCTTTGAGAAATGAGGAGAGCAGAGGGAAAGACAGGATCCATCTGACAAAGTGGGACACGAACTGCACCAGGAGGCTTACTTTATACTGGGATGCCAGGGGATGGTGACCGAAGCCCAAAGAGAGGTGGAGGAATCCATGTATTTTCTCCATTTATTCACCAAAGACTACATGCTAACTTTGTGCACAACAATTTTTCTGAGGATAACAGAGGGCACAAAGCTGCAAGGGCAGCACAAGCACATACAGCTTTTCCCAGAGCTGTCTGCTAGCAGTGGTACAAACTGCTATGTTCCCAGTAAGCTCCTCTACCCTGACTCAGCCAGGGTCAGTTGTGCCGAATTCCCTGTTATAGTTACACTGGGAAGTGAAGGGGCTAAGAATAGTAGGCAGACTTACCCTGAAATGCATAAAATAATTTTTCCTTCAGTCTTATTTCTTAAAACATGCAATAGCATGCAGACAGCTTGGAGACTCTTTGCCTTTGCAGTACCTGGGTGAGTACGCATCTATCACCGCTCCACGCGGTGACCAACGGCTGGGCTGTTGGCTGTGTTGGCACACAGCAATCATCTGACGACTCAGGGCTCTGAGGGAGAGAGCAAAGAGGGTACAGGGTAAGTGAGCACATGGAAGGCACATCTCAAACACTAGCGACAGGTAAAAGATTCCTTTTCTGCAAGTGCTTAAAAGGACTGGAAATACACTAAGCAGTGCTTCTTCTGTAGATTGCCTGGAGGTGATTCTTAGGATCTACAGGAGAAAAATGTTGTGGGAAAGCTCTGTTGAATTTGCACAGCACTTCGTGCCCTCACGGTGACTGACAGAAAAAGCTTGAGGCATCTGCTTAATAGATATCCAGAGAAAGTATCCAAGCTTTAAAGCATCCCCAAGCCAAGCTCTATCCCAAAGCTGGCCCTTGGCTCACAGGCAGTCAGCAGAGAGACACTCGGTGCTGAATCAAAAGTTGGTCATAAAAGCAATATTCACTTCAAGCCACAACAACGTGGTAAATAGTCATCTAAACTGGTGTATATAGCTCTGAACATCTCTTTTCCCAAAATGTTGAACTTCTGGGGGCCTTTGTCCTTTAACATAAGCAGAGACTGGACTTCATTGTGGTTGTCTTTGCTACAAAGAAGGAAAGTACACATCCTTAGCACTCTGGAAGTACTTGATGTGTTATGTGTGTCCCAGCATCTAGGGGTTTTAAGGAAGCTGGAAAGTGCTGCAGGCAGTGAGGGGTCTGTTTTGATCTCAGTAGTAGGGACAGTGATCTTCCTTTCTAAGGTGGATCAAGAATTTCCCTTGTTGCACCACTCTTTTCACACTCCTCACCAGATCTCAAATGTCCCTGCAGTCCTATGACTTGGGAGAGCTGGTGGCACCGTTTCACCTCCAGATGAGATGAAGTCTCATCCAGGTTTGGCCATTTGGATCAGCTGCAGGATGAGATCCAACTTGTAGCTTTCTCTAGTGAATAGCTTTTTCCTAGGAGGTAGCTCTAAATCTCAGGAGAGAGTCAGTGCCATTTGCAACTTGGTCTGCATGCCTCTGGTCTTTAGTAAGGATTTAACTGCTGCTTATGGAGGTTTTTTATGCTTTTTCCTTTCTCTCGCATCCCATGAGGTGGTGTGTCCTTGCAGTGATGCTAGAGAGGCTCTTTCTGCTGAGCTCTCTGTTCCTTGTTTAATTTGGGTATTTAACGCTGTCTAGTAGAAACTGGGGGAAAGCTTCGTAAGACCATGTCCCTGAGACATAGTTTTCATCAGACATCTCACAAAGCCATCGAGTCCCTGGCTGTGGCCTGCATTTACCTGCATTCAGAAGGGATGCTGGCAGGCAGCACAGCTTCACCAAGCTGGTGCATCCCTTGAGGTACAGCAGGGAGCCTGGCTCTCCACATCACCACCAGTTTGCTGCTGCTCCTGCAACATCACTGCCAGTGTTGAAATCAAGGACAAAGCTTCCAGGGCTAATGGAAACAGGACACTTGCCATGTTTCTATATGAAATATACTCTAAAATTAAATCACACCATTGTATTACTATTCTTTATTCATCTCATGAAGCTTAGTCCCTCAAAGGGCAATTATAATACAGACTGCATTTTATAAATAGCTATGCAAAAAGAACTCAGGGTCTCCTTGTGAAGAGCATGGGTAACTAGGGAGGTTAAACTATAATTGCCTGGCCACTCCTGTTTTGCCTGCAGGCGGATTCAGCTTTTATGCCATAATTTCTTCCACTGATTTGCTGGATACCATCAACCAAGTCACCTCACTTCCCCCCTGTTGTGGTATAACCCCAGCCAGCAACTAAGCACTGCACAGCTGCTCATTCACTCCCTGACCCGCTCTGGTGGGATGGGGGAGAGAATTGGAAGAGTAAAAGTGAAAGAACCTGTGTGTTGAGATAAGAAAAGTTTAATAATGGAAATAAAATAAAGTAAAATAGTAGTAGTAATAATACTATTATTAATAATAATATACAAAGCAAGGGATGCAAAATGCAATTGCTCACCACCCACTGACCAATGCCCAGCCAGTCCATGAGCAGCGATCACTAACCCCCGCCAACTCCATCCCAGTTTATATACTGAGCATGATGCCATATGATCTGGAATACCCCTTGGGCCAGTTGGGGTCAGCTGTCCTGGCTGTGCCCCCTCCCAGCTTCTTGTGCACCTGGCAGAGCAGGGGAAGCTGAAAAGTCTTTGACTGGTGTAAGCACTGCTTAGCAACAGCTAAAACATCATGGTGTTATCAACATTATCCTCATACTAAACCCAAACCACAGCACTATGTCAGGTATTATGAAGAAAATTAACGCCATCCCAGCTGAAACCAGGACATGCCCATTGTCTGTCCATGTTTTTTCTGTATTGACTCTAGGCTATTTGAGATCAGGGTGGTTTCCCACAGTGGGAACATATAAAATGGTGCCTTTGAGATACCTACAGCTTGTTGGAGATATAGCCAGACTAGCTTCATATTGGGTAAGTCCAGTGCTACTAGGAGCAAAGCCACAGCAGCAGGAAGCTCATCAGAAGTGACAAACACCACTTCAGAAGCTCACACTGCCTTGGATGTGTTTCCCCTCAGCCCACCTCCAAAGCTGGGAAAACACTTGGCTCTCCAGCCTGTGCCAAGCAGGACTATTGACTGCTGGAATATTATGACAGGTCAACAGCTAGTTGGGCTAAAGCAGACTCAAGTTTGACTAGAGAGCTGCCAGATTCGTTTCACCTAACCATAGCCACATACAAGTTAATAGCATAGCATAGCATAGTTCAGTTGGAAGGGACCTACAACGATCACCTAGTCCAACTGCAAATGATGCCCAGTCAAAGCCAAGTGTCCAAGTTTCTCCCTCCTTCATTGAGACACTGTTGCGTCCATGTGGTGGTTCAGTCCCACTACTTTAGACACTGTCTCCTGGGTCTACAGACAGAGCCCACACTAGTTGTCTGGCTTTGAAGTTCCTACAGATAGCTGAGAAGAATGAAATCCTATGTGGATATTTGCCCCACACTGTTGTTCTGGCTTCCTTGGAGCTTCCAAGTGCTGCTCCAGTTCTAGC
Organism: Egretta garzetta; assembly: GCF_000687185.1. Classification (NCBI taxonomy): domain Eukaryota; kingdom Metazoa; phylum Chordata; class Aves; order Pelecaniformes; family Ardeidae; genus Egretta; species Egretta garzetta. The sequence goes on along the minus strand of NW_009260395.1, from coordinate 1,034,138 downwards.
ACAAAGCAGTAGCTTTGGTATATGTATGCCAGCTCAGTGTCCGTGCCAAAATACTGCCTTCTCTGGGTGAGATATTTGTCAAATTCTGATCTAATGTCAGGATTTCTAATTTTCATTGACATTTTGAATAATCACATAAATTAACTACTCTGAACATGATCTCAATAGGTGTGAAGCTGCCATTGTGCAGCGGAGGTTGACTCATCACACGCATTACAGGACAATGTTTTTCTATGACTGTTTCACCCTTGTGTGCTTATTTGTCCTGTCAGTGAGACCATGGCAATTTTAATGATTATTTCGCCACTGCATTTTATTTTGATACAAAGAGAATTTTATATTGCAGGCCGAATACTTGAAGGTGTCCTTTGCTGTTTGCCTATTTTCCTCCCATGGTTATTCCTTCAAGGACAAGAGGAGGCAGGTAATATATTAATATATATTATGTCAAGAATGAGAGCAATTGCAGTGTTGACAGCTCACCTACAGATGTTTTAGATATGGCAAATGTTTCTTCTTTCTTCTTACTATGGAGATATCTGTGGCTGTATTTTCTCCAGCGTTTCCTCTGCAATTAATTAAATAACTGACTTGTTTTTTAAAAAGCCTAACTCTTGACTCTGCTGAGCATAAAGGAAAGGAAGAAGATCCTTTTTGTCCTTTGCCAAGACATCAATGGGAATTTTGCATAAAGAAATATGTTGGAAAGCTGCCATGGGTTGCAAGGTGATGCAATGCTTAACTCATCAGCATGGACCTTGGAGTCCGTGAGTTGCTGCTTTGACTGGTTAGATGGTCAAGGGCTGACAGCTTTGACTCAGGCCCTTGATAACAACCAGGTGCCTACCTTTCACCAACAGAAATGCAATGGTGTGGGTGCTCCGGGTGCACCCATGTGTCATTTTGCAGTGCTTCTGTCTATCACAGTTTTGGAAGACAGCACCTAAGGTTGTTTTTTTTTCCAGAAAGTCATTTCTGCATCCATGCAGGCATGGGGTGGGGACAGGGAAAGGGGTCTGTCTTGGCAGAGGGTTTGCGTCACTAAGCTAATTGGCTTAAATTCGTTGATGGCATTTTCAGGCTTTTGGCACTGATAGCCAGAAATGCCTGTCACCCGGCCACCAAAGGCCAGTTGTAATGGCAAAATTTTGTATTATTGTCCAGACCTGATTCCCTTTGTTCTTCACTTCTGCTCCCTTTCTTCCCCATCCTGCAGCATGACTGGCATTAAGCTAGTTAATTGCTGGCATTGAATTCTCAGGACTGACCTTTAAAACCGATACTTCAGTGTGATGAATGTGAAAGGAGTGAGATGGGTCCGTCACACCCCTCTGAGTTGTTAAATGATTTTGATAGGCAACCTGGGAGTCAGGCAACACTTGCTATGTCTTTACAACTATGATAGGTTTTTTTCTCTCTTTAACAGAAATTTATGATTTTGCTGAATCTGAATGTCGTGTATGACACATGAACAGATTATATTGATCAGAAAACAACCTGCAGTCTGAATGCATGACCATCCCCTTCCTCCTGCCTCACAAAGGTGGATGGATATTCACAGAAAACACAGACCCCTTTGGATCTGTGTGTGAATTCTGGGTTGGATAATGGGGGTTTAAATCGTGAAGTTCTTGAGCTGTTGCATGATTAGCATGTGTTTTGTTGGGATGATGACTGCTGAGATGGGGGTGACACATATCATAGTTGCAGTCTGCAGAATCATTTCACTTTTGCTAGAGCAGACCAATGGCAGTGCCAGCCAAATGTTTTCTCCTTTGACCTTAAGTGATCCAGAAGCTTTGTAATTATTAACTATAGCTTATTTCTCATTCAGAATAAGAATTCGTGCATATATAATAACTGCATTATATACCTCTTTATGTGTAGACTCCCAGCAGTGGCGTGATGACTAAGTTCATCTTTGTAGATTTAGCTCTGGAAGGATCCCAGCTAAATTCAAAATTAGTTGCCTGGGAGATCAAATAATGCAATTCAAAATGCGATGTGGCAGACTAGTTGCATGCTGCCCAGTATATGCCTAACTTCTTTCTGTGGAAGACCTGGTTTCAGAAGTTTCTGGATGCTTCCTCCTCTTCCACTTGCTTTTTCCAATGGCATAGGAAGCTTTAATTGTATTTCAAGTCTCAGCTGTTTGTTTAGTGTCTTGTGTCTAAGAAAGATGAGGAGATTTTCTCCTACTACTGTATTTTTGTGCATTTATGATTTTAATAGACACCTTCAGTGCTGTTATCAGCTTCTTTTTTAAATGTTCACATGAGGATTTTCAGTGCTGGGTACCAGTGGAGCCAATGAGAGTGGCAGCTCTGAAAAAAATAACTCTTTAACACATTAACTGGGCTAACTAGGTAAAGTAGTATTACTTGGTTCTTGTTACTTACTAATGTCCAGAAACATGAGTAAGATCCATGTCACTTTGCCTGGTAAAACCACAGGTGGTTCCTGTCTTGAAGAACTTCCTGTCAACAGATAAAACAAAAATACATCACAGTGATTTGGCTAACATGAATTACAGATCAGTGGGAGAGCTGGGATAAAGATCCTTTGAGCTCCATGGTCCTCTCCCTCCACTCTGCCCATCTGCCTTTTCTGCTAGTAAATGTACAATTACCCAGTTTGGGATATTTCCTCCTTTTCTGTTATTCTCTGTAAACCATTCTAGGTCATTCAGACGTGTGGCTGGAAAGCAAAAGAAACTTCCTGAGCAGCAGCCTCACCTGCAGGAGCATCTCTGTGCTGTGTTGACTCTGCCAGGCTGTTGCTTCCGCCCCCGCGCACTGGCATTCTGAAGACGGGAGCACTGGATCCCTGATGCCAACAGCTGCCTCATTGCACTCTGATTCATTTGTCAGCAGTGACTCTGACTACGGGAGCAAACGTGTGACCTATGAGCTGCCTTGTCAAGGCGTAAACACTGGCTGTTTAAATTGACAGGAGATAAGCAGCCAGTATCTAACTTTCCAGCCCGGAGTGAGATTCCTCTCTTCTGTGCTTCCAGCTGGGGCTGGGGGCTCCTGAAAGAGGGTGTACAAACACCATGTGCAAGCAGAGCACGCTTCAAAATCCCTGACCTGTCTTGAAATGGTTTGCTTTGTTTTATCTGATAGCACGAAGCATGCGACAGACACAGCCATTTTACATGGCACATAACCCCTGCAAGCAGCAACTCTGCCAGGCTCCTCAGTTAAACAATACCTAGGAAAGTACTGCAGCAATTTCTCCTGAATATTGGCCACAAACATGCTTGATATCATGGGTAGATGTAGGGTCATTTCATGGGTCTATATTTAGAGGACTGGGAAATTCTGTCCTGACTTTAAAAGCCAGGCTTAGATCTAGTAACTCTTCTCAGGAAATATGCTTCTTCAGATCCTATTTCTTTTTGGATTTTACTTGGGTTTATTGTACTCGGTGAAAACAAGCAACAGCTTTTTATTTCTATTTGTGTATAGAATCACGGAATAATTTGGTTGGAAAAGACCTTTAAGATCACGGAGTGCAACCATGCCATCCCACCACTAAACCACGGCCCTAAGCACCTCGTCTACCCATCTTTTAAATACCTCCAGGGATGGGGACTTGACCACTTCCCTGGGCAGCCGATTCCAATACTTAACAACCCCTTCAGCGAAAAATTTTTCCTAATGTCCAGCCTAAACCTTCCCTGGTGCAGCTTGAGGCCATTCCCCCTCGTCCTATCGCACGTTACCAGGGAGAAGAGGCCGACCCCCACCTTGCTACAGCCTCCTGTCAGGCAGTTGTAGAGGGCGATAAGGTCTCCCCTCAGCCTGCTCTTCTCCAGGCTAAACAACCCCAGTTCCTTCAGCCTCTCCTGATCAGTCTTGGGCTCCAATCCCATGCCCTTTATCCACATGCCCTTTACATGGTGTCTGAGTGATGCAGGAGTCTGGGTTGTGTTGTCCCAACCTGGCCAAGAATCTCCAGTGCTACTAAGGTACAGTGACAACCAAGAGACATAATGAAGAGGAACATATGCAGGATGGAGCTGTATGCCTAGGGTGAAACATGAGAGCAAACAGGTCATCAGCTGATAAAACCATCAATCCAATTCAGCAGCTGCTTCTGATCGGTGGTGACATGCTGCGGATCACTGTCGCTGTCTGGCTACCAATATAGAGCTCCTTTGCAGAAGGATGCTGATGTGAAACAAGTCTGTAAGATATGACTGGAGGAAAAAGGTTGAAGGAGTGCAAATTGTATGGAAATGCCTGATTTGGACATGATGGGGCCTGATAACCACTAAGCAAGGATTTTATAGACTACGTTCTCTGCCCGGCTCTGCAAAATGCACTATCGCTTACCTCTCATTCGTACGCAGAGAGCTCTGCTCTCTGCTGCACTTCTCGTCCCTTTCTCCCTTAAAGGAAGGTCCAGCTTCCCATCTGACCATTCCAGCTGAAAACCCTGTCAAGGGAGATCTGCATTAACACTCGGTACCCGCTGTCAGTCTCTTCTGAGTGTACAGCCGTGCCCCTGCCCCCTCTCTGGCTCCTCCAGCAAGCTCTGGCTGCCGTAGTGTGCTCCTGCCCCCAGGACCCTGCGAGGATGCTCCTCTCCTGCCCCGCTGCAGTGTCACCCACCTGCAAGGCTGCTGCTCTGCGTCTTTGCTCTTCACCTTTTGTGCAATCTGCTTCACTCAGACCACTCTGTACATCAAGGCCAGCGGGAAAATCCCTGCCAGCGATTGACTGGAGCATCTCCCCTACGAGGAAAAGCTGAGAGAGTTGGGCTTGTTCAGCCTGAAGAAGAGAAGACTGAGAGGGGACCTCATCAACACATACAAATACCTTAAGGGTGGAAGTCACGAGGCCGGAGCCAGACTCTTTGCAGTGGTGTCCAGCGACAGGACAAGGGGCAATGGACACAAACTGAAACATAAGAGGTTGCAGTTGAATATGAGGAGAAACTTCTTTACTCTGAGGGTGACAGAGCACTGGAACAGGCTGCCCAGGGGGTGTGTGGAGTCTCCTTCTCTGGAGATATTCAAAGCCCACCTGGATGAAGTCCTGTGTAACATGTTCTAGGAGAACCTGCTTTAGCAGGGAGGTTGGACTAGATGATCTCCTGAGGTCCTTTCCAACCCTTGCCATTCTGTGATTCTGTGATTCTATGATTCTGTGATCAGACATCAAGGCATAGCCCCCATATCAGAGAGGAAGTTGTGGGGCAGCCAAAATATTCTGTGATACTCTGCCTGTGTTTCACAGCTCTGCTCCTCAGTCGCAGGTGTTTTACCAGCCATTATCCTGTCCACAGATTATAATAGCATGTACTTACGTGTGCACTTTTAACAGCTCAGTGTTTAATTAGTCTTAGTAAGCAAATGTGCTCATCCTGTTTAAAATTAAAAGTTCGGCTCAAAAAAAGTTAACTACACGAATATAGCAAAACCTTATAAAGTATTTCAGGGCTCTGTGGTATTCTGCCTGCAGCACGAAGGTTAAACAGTTAAACGTGTGCCTTACAATAGACGAAGTGCTGGCTCGCTGGTGGACTGCAAGGGGCAGCAGGGAATGGGGAGTGGTCACGGTGGGGGCTGCGCCTGGTGGGATGCTCAGCACTGGTTTTGGCAGTGTTCTCAAAGCAATTCTAACCCCACTGATAATAGAAAAGTTGCAGATGATGCTGGTGCGACAGCAAGCAGCGGTAAGAGCTGGGCAGCCATTCAGAGCATTTGGGTCTGCCCAAGAAAGAACTTTTTCCCTTGTCCTGTGCAGGACTGGCCTTTGAGGCTGGCCAGGAGGCCAAAAGCATGGTCAGCCCGCATGGCTGAGGTAGCTGCGGGTGTTTGGAGCAGGCTTGGGAAGGCCTGGTGGGTATTTGCCATACAGGGAGCCCCGACCACCACCAGGATGCTGGAGCATGCGGAAAGGCTATATTACGTAGATGCTGTCAAGCAAGTGGGATGGCCTGGGGTTCTTCCCACAAGGTCCCACTGAGAAGAAACCTTTGCTAAGATGCTGCAAGAGCAGAGAGGATTTACAGGCAACCAGCACTGAACTGCCGTTCAGGTTGTCCATGAAGGGAGATGGTGGCGCTTTGGTGTACTTCTCAGCTGAGCAGGGCCAAGGTTCTCACACCAAACCCGTGGGATGGGGGACGGCAGCCTAGAAAGAGGGCACTCAAGAAAGGATTATGGTGAGACAGGGGTCTAGTGTCAGCCCCCTCTGAAACAGTCTGAGAATAAAATGCATTTTCTACATGCCTCAAGAGAGGGGTAACAAGTAAGACTGGGCTGATGATTTTATCTCTGTATGCATGGCATTGGGAGACCACACTGAGGACCTGGGAATGGTTCAGGAGAAGGATTCAGATGACTAGAAGCAGTCACTGGAGGTGCTTTTGGGGAGTGACACACTGCATCCTAATGTGGGCTTTATAAAGGATGTAGAAAGGCTGCTGAAGACACAGAAAAGACCCCCAAAAGGATGTAATGTTTAGAAGAAATGTGAACTTCAAAGGTTTTGGTATGTTCAGACCGCCGGAAATAAAATTATTTGTTTGCAACCTGGAAAACCTTGACAGGAAGAAAATATCAGTTAGCAAATGGCTCGTTAACGTCAGGGCAGAGGAAGGTATAACGAGATCCTCCTGAGGACTGCCAGCACCAGGAGGACACTTCTCTGGAAGACTCTGGTCAAACACAGATTGTTAGGCTTGAGGAGGAACACCAGACTATCGTGTAGTAGCTGTGACACCCGTGGTGAGGTGAGGGAACCCGCTGTTCCTTAAGGGGCTTAAACGCTCTGGATCAATGAGAGAAAGGATTAGGAACTCATTTTGTCTTGCAGCAGGCATTGATTGTTTTTTGAAACTCTCCAATTTAGACTCTCACGTCAAGCAGAGGGACATGCGAAAAGGCTGGTTAGGTAGACTGCCTGTTGCTGCACGGAACTGGACTCCAGGAGTTACAGAAATGCAAAATCTAGTTATTAAATTAAATCAAATCAGTCCCGCTGAGGTGTCAACAGACAGACTGGTCCAGTTTTTCAGAAGGAAGACTTGCTGACGGAGCTGTCGTTTTCCAGTAAGAGTAGCCATCGTGTGGCAAGTATGCCTTTTACAAACACTCATCCAACAAATAGCTGCTCATATCAAGAAACGGTTTGAGTAGGAGATGCAGAAAATTGGGCAGCCTAATCAGAGGTACGCTGAAATCAAGGTCACCAATACCATATTCCGGGTTAAGATATAAACCAGCTATTCTCAGCTAATGTCTCAGTTGGGACATGAATACAACACGTTTTTAGCATGCAGCTGATGCAAATGATGCTGGCCTACGACAAACATTCATACCCCCTTTGTGGTGCCTCCCTGACCTCTGCTTGCTGTCCCCGACCCTGCGACTCCCTGTGCTGAGCTCTGTGCCAGGCAAAGGCAGGGGCACCGCCTTGCCCATGCCTCGCAAGGGAGGTCAGCAGGGATTTACAGGAAGGACAAGGGAGCGCTCTCGGCGTTTGAGACCTTCCATGTGCGTTCTCGGCTTCACCCCAGCATTAACCTGTACCTTAGTTGAATGAACAAGTTTCAGCTTTATGCCAGTGGTTCCTCTGCAATACTAAATCCAGATAAGGACTTAAATTAACCGTGTGAAGAGACAAATCCATGCATTCAGACATTCATTTGATGCTTGCCTTAGTTTTCCCACTGACAAGATGTATGCAATGATTTAAGTATAACAAACAAATATCAAAATTTGTAGGGCCATAATGAACAAATCCTTTTGAAATGGTCTGATATTCTCTGGGGAAAAATTAAGTTTCCTATTTGTTTTTTAAAGAAAATCAGCCAAGCATTTTGGGTGACCCAAGCCGCAAGTTCAGAAAATAAACTGCCAGTGTTATGCTGAACTGGTCTAATAGCGTGGATTCCAAGAGGCACTCTGCTCATCAGTTACACAGGAATTAATGATTTCACATGGTAATGCCCTCTCTCCATCAGTGTCCTACAAATGGAGCCATAACAGCATCTTGCAGTCTTGCTTGGATGCTTGCAATTGTGCAAAACCCCACAGCAGAAATCCGCACTAAGTCCTCACCCTTGCCACCTGAGAAGAGGGTGGGTTTTAAAAAAAGACCCCAAACCACCTCTGAGCACAGCAGCCCCTGGAAGATGCAGTATCTTGGTGCTGAATCATGTTATTTCCAAATGGCATCATATTATTTCCAAATGGGTTTATGTCAATTTGAAAGAACATCTTAAGAAGACAGAACCGTTCCTCAGTAATTACAGCCACACCAGCTTAATTTACAAACTCCTGTAAATCTGTTGACACATGGTAATAGTGGTATTTAATCACGGTTCTGGTATCAGCTTTCTACTGCTTTGGTACACTTGGTGCCTTTCACTGCTAATTTCTTCCTGAGCACCCTTCCTTTTTCAAAGATGTACAAAGGAAATATTTCTCTGAGACTCAAATGTCTGGAAATGCACCTTGATGCAGGTTTCTGTCTCCCAGAAGAGTGAAATGGTTGCATCAAAAGCTTTGTGTTTTCCAACAGCTTTGTGTTTTAGAAAATGCTGAAGAAATGTATTTTAGGAAATACTTGGAAGGGAGGGGAAGGGAAGGGAAGGGAAGGGAAGGGAAGGGA